>NC_041361.1:17793810-18093810 GCF_900634415.1 Cottoperca gobio
TCTATGCAAACTCAAAGCAGCTCGCAATTGCCTTTTTATTGCACACAGTAGCACATATGGAGTACACAGTGATACATGGTGAATCAGTGTGCCCAGGCAGGCCTGTTCAGATAGAGGTTCGGGATCTGCAGGTAGTCTTTGGAGGGATCTCACCAAGTCCCCATGAAGTTAAATTTTGCAAACAGCCATGCATATTTAACTGTCTTAGATGCAGCTTTCAGGAAACTTTTCAAATGTTTTAAAAGTCGCAATCTGCGAGATTCCCATATGAGCTCATCTCTGTTTTGCTGCCACCGTGTCTAGTCCATTGATTTAACACAGTGAATTATAGAGTCTGTGCAGAGGTTTTAAATGTGCCGTTCTAAACACAGGGGGAAAGCCCTTTGTCAGACAGAACATGATGTTCTTTACATGCAGCAAATAGCACAAGAGCCTGGTGGTTAGTGCTGCAAAAAGTAGCTTCGGTTTGTTTGACATCTAATGAAACATTTTCATTAGATGAACACATACACACACATGATTCACAGAACACATCGCATGCTGGACAGGATGCCAATCGTTTGACCATATTCTTTCATTTTCTTTATTATTATAAAATGATATACATTAATCCTCTCAGCGAACATTTGTTAGCTCTGATTCTCTTCCATTTTTGGCAAAGTGGGCACTTAAGGGGGGTTTGCTACCCCTGTTCTCAATACATGTGTCATTTCTAATGGGGCGTCTGAAAATGAACTTCTAGGACCTCTATTATTACTATTATTAAACTCTCCATACAGCTGAGGGGAACTGCTGGAAACATCTTCCACAATATACAGTCATTAGACCCATTGTTCACATGCAAATTTTATATATATATTATTGGTGCTTTTATGATTATATGTTTAAACATTGTAGGAATTGAATAAATGCAAAGCAAACTTTGCCCAAGCAGTTATTTAAAGTTTCTTGGTATAAGGATTTTCCGAAAGCTCAACTTCCTTAGAATCTTGTCTCCTTCAGGATCTTGGCCATTTCTATCACTGAACACATTATGCTAATGGTGGGAGTCAAGGCCCTGTCAAAGAGCCGCTGCTGCTTTTAGAGGGAGCGTTCAGGTTCATCAAGTTTTAATGAGCAAAGAGAGAAATCAGCAGAGACATCGCACACTTCACTTCATCCCAGGGCACTCTTCTGAACTATATGCAGCCCACAGGAACACCGGTGCTGTCAGTTGTTTGGATTCTTATCGGCTCTGTTTTTTATTTAGGAAACTGCTTTCAGTCTAGATTAAACACGGCTAATATTGCACATAATGAAAAACAGGATTATCACAGTTATGCTTTTTGCCTTCCTGAAAAAGGAAGAGTCGGGCGTGCAGACGAGATGTAAAAGCTTCCATCTGTATAGTCTTTCCCTCTGTTTTGGTTTTGAATCGGGGTTTTGCTGTTTTCTCAGGAGATGCTGGGAAGATCTAGCTGCATTTTTTAAGATATAGACTATGATCGCAAATTTATTCATGCATTTTTGTTTACATATTAAAAAAAGATTGTTTCTACTCGCAAGCCATGGCAAAGGTATGGGAGTTTTATTTATTATTTAGTTGAGGCTGTTCTCTGCTTGGATGCACAAATAATGATGGGATGGGGATCGGTTGGGACGGGGAGATCACAATGCCTCAGAAACATTGAGATCAGATAGGATGAATAAGGGTCAATGCGACGACGTAGATAAGACCAAAGCAAATACAGACTGTTGAAGATAAAAAAGATTTTGACAGATTAACCAATGAGAATTTCACAAAAGCTACAGCTCACAGTTTTGTTTGATGCAAACTTTTGGGTTCATAGTTTGTTATCGCAATACTTTGATAAAAAAAAACGTGAGGCTAGATAATGAACAAATTCCTGTTTACATTAGTTCAAAGCTGAAACTCTTTTTAATCCCGAATCAAATAAAAACTAGGACCAAATTTGAATTCACAAATTATCCTACAGCTTTTGCAACAGGGTTATTTCTCACTAAATTAATAGAGAGATGGTTTTTGCAACTATTAAAGTAGCCATTTGCCATTTTACATTGAAATTCATTGAACATTTACATTAAACTACAAAACTGTATTTGCCTTTTTGACAAAAAAAAGAGAGAAAAAAATGACTATCTTTTTCTGGAATATTGAGCAGCATCTCACAGTCTTCATCAGGGACAGTCTTCATCAGGGACAGTCTTCATCAGGGACAGTCTTCATCAGAGACAGTCTTCAGGGACAGTCTTCATCAGGGACAGTCTTCATCAGGGACAGTCTTCATCAGGGACAGTCTTCATCAGGGACAGTAGTCACAGCTCAGATTACTAACTCTACTCTCCGACGCATTCATGGCGTCGAACGTGACACACCAGAAAAATAATTTTTTGTGGGTTTTTCCCTTGTTTAAAAATCTTGTACACACTCATTTTGGTGAAAAAAGGTATACGTGGACATTGAGTTCAGGAATAAACCTTCGTGCTCAAGTGTTCTTTGCCTTCTCTATTACCTTGTTGTTTTCCTCCTTACTTAAAAATCCAAAAATGGTTGTTTGTTAATTTCCCACCACAGCTGAAATGTATTAAAGTGAAATATTCATGCTGTCAGACAGACCTCCTTTACTGTACACCCCTTTCAAACGTTGATGTGCACGTTTTAATTTTCCATATTAATATGAATAATTATAGTGATTGAAAATTCCTACGAATATATGTGAGTAGAGGGCTCTTTAATGTGTCCAGGTTGGAACTACCGCAGATGGATGTAACATATGCACCACGTATTCCCACATAAAGATGAGTCATTAAGCTCACGGTGTTGAAACCTGAGAAAGATACCAGCGTTTATTCCACTCAGTGTTTCTGCTCTGCTGCCATTTAGTGAGGGTTTCACCCAGCTCTGTAGGCCCAGGTGGGAAGTGAAGCCATAACTCAGGTTGTGTCGTCTCTCTTAGCTGCACCTCACACTTGGAAACCTATAATATAGAGATATACTACACTAACGTGAGCACAGTGTGCAGTGTGCTGGGATGGTACGCCCAGAGGCAGTATCACCGAGCTGAATCAAAAGTAACGATCACCATTTCTCCACTCCCTGGCTTGACGAACACACACGCACACCATTTGCATTCACAGTTTGAGCTCCTGCCATGTGCTCGAAGATGCCGAGATTCACAAGAATCCGTAGGGGGAAAAAGAAGAAGAATACACTTCATCGCATATTCCACACAGATACGCTCAACTTTAAACCAGTGGGGAAAGATAAGGCACTAATTGGAGCTCTGTGTAATGTAATCATACCTTCACTCTTTGCAATAAAAATATAATTTGCCACTCTCGGTGCTATTTAGCATCTCATTTACACTATTGGATACGTTGTATTGTTAAAATGTAATACAAGAGGGTGAAGACGGAAGAAACACAACACCACCGTGGACGTTAAACCTCATCTAACACACACAAACATAAGCGTGCATACTGATTACAATTGTTCTTATTCTTCTTCCTTGTTCTCTCCCAGCAGCACCTCCGTAGAACTCAACAAGATGAAGTGGGAGGGTGCAGTGTGCACGCTGTTGAAACAGCACCTGTAAGAAATCACAGCCTGCTGCAACAGAGCTTTAGAGAAGGAAGCACTGGCATTCAAACTTCCTCACAGGCGTCGCTTTGTTTTATTTAGTTTCCGGTATATTGATTGAAATATGCTTAAGGTTTAGGAATTCAACACACTAAATATACTTTTTTTTAAAAGGGGTGGGGGGGTAGTGGCATGTGTGGTCCTGTGTTTTCCCGATCCGCTACGAGTCGAGTCTGTTTGACGTTTTTAAACCTCTGGATCGTCCACAGTTGGATAAGGACTCATGGGTAGTTAAGGATTGTGCAGGATTGCTCCTGCATTGCATAAGCTAATATGAATAATGTCTCATTGGCTCTATGAGGGTGTTTGTGGTGCCATATGCTGCTGCCTGAGAGCCCACTAGGGGATCAGTGCTGAGCAGGAAGTGTTGTGTTATTAATACCCCAGGTGCAACATTGTACATCTTCTTCAGGCCCTCATTTTTTGTCTTTCATCCCTCTCACCTCCGTGGAGTGGATTAATGTGCATGTTTGTGAGGTTGTCGGGTATGAATTTCTTTTCCAGTCTGTGTGTCCAAAGTTTTCAGTCTGTCCTTGACTGTGGATCCACTGCTTGTGGGGAAAGATGCGACTTGAATAAGGAAATGTTGATGACACTATTTTTAGTTGAGTGCTGGGAAATGTATCAATTATTGAAGTCTGTGTGTGTGTGTGTGTGTGTGTGTGTGTGTGTGTGTGTGTGTGTGTGTGTGTGCGCAAGCTGCAGCAGTTCTGTGGGAAGAGAGAATTGGTGTAAAGATTAATAATGAAGGACTGAAATGTCAAAGATGGAGACTGAAGGCAGAGAAAGGAGGCGTTTACAGGTGGAGTGTGTGTGTGTGGGGGAGAGCGGGGGTTGGTACTGCCTGTTCTTGTACCTCGGGGTGATAATAACTCAGTCCAACACATTTTCTGACACATTTCTCAGCACTGACACTTGACTGGCCCCGCATATTAGAAAACCCCTCCTGAGGATGAGCACCGAGTCACTTGGGTTTCAGATCAGTGAAACTGAAACTATTATCTCCATATTTAGTGAGTTAATGTGTTGCTTTGTGTTCCATTCATCCCTCAAATGATTTGTGATGCAGCTATAAAACGCTACTGCTGTTTACAGAGTCTTTACAATCGGAGATGTGCAGTCAGAACGTTTTTGCTTTTGTCAAAAATATGCCAAAAAAAGTCAAACCTAAGAATGTTATTTCTGTTTCCTTCTAATTTGAATTTATTTTTAAAAGCAATTTCAAGCGGCAATTAGTCTGATTTTGCCAGCTGTGATTCTGTTCTCATATCTGATTACAGAGAGCATAAAGCAATACAAATCTGCTTATGCCCTGCGTATATAGATGAGAAGTAAAAACAAGCAAAACCTCTCAATGATTCACTTATATTTCATTCTTGGGTATAATTTCCTGTACATTGTGGCATTACCGTCACGGGTCTCAGCTCTGCTCTGCTACTGATTGGTCTCATCTTAGTAAAGGAGCGGATGGTTGAAGATGTGTGCCTGACCTGTAGCAGTTATTAAATTCTGTTCAGTTCAGGGAAGATGGATATTAAAAGATATATCAAAGCAGCAAAACAGTGTGAGATGTGTCCGTGCTTCCAATCAGCGAGACGCTGTCTGTGTGTGTTGACTGATGAGGTTGGATTGAAATGAAATCGACAGGGCAGCTCTAAGAATGACTTTTTTATTGAAGCCATCGGTGTTGCATCGGTGTAAATGTTTTTGCAAGCAAGGCATCAATTCACACCATCGACACCAATCAAGGCTCTTTATTTGAAACCCCCCCTCCGAGCACGCACACACAAAGTGTGGGTCAAAGGTCGCACTTCCACCCCCACGTCAACTCCCATTATTTCCGGCCCAATTTCCAGGATGTAAATGGTCTCATGTGGCGCTGAATACATATGAGTAAGGTTGAAGCATGAATATGGAAGAGCCTCTGCTACCACACACACACACACACACACTCACACACACACACACACACACACACACACACACACACACACACACACACACACACACACACACACACACACTCATGCACACACACACACCAGTGTCTGACCAGTCACAAACCCCCACCCAAGCCAGCTGGAGATCATCTGCAGGGAGGTGACGGACATTGAACAAGCTGACCCCACCCACCCTCATACACTATTCATGATGACCTTTCCATCGCCCCTTTCTCCATCTCACACACACACACACACACACACACACACACACACACACACACACACACACACACACACCTCAACCATCATGGACTGGTCCAACCTGTGGCCCCTGGGTAGCTCATGCAGGTGCATTTAATCCCACTGCTGTTAGCATTTTAGTCCATGCATCAGTGATTGTGTGCACATTAGTATGGCAGTAGGGTCACATAATAATGGCTAGCCAAATTGAAAAACACTCCTGCCGGCATTCAAAGGAAGCTTGATGGGAAAGAGAAGGAAATATGGATGGATAGACGAGAGTGGGACAAGCAAACCAGCGGTTGTGTAAGGTCTTTGGTATGAATCCACCACACGTGATGGGGAAGTGTAGGTGGGGAGAGTTAGTGAAAGTTACTTCCTTCAGTAACTTATGTTGAGGTGCCCTTGAACAAGACACTGTACAACCAGCCACTGCAGTGGAGCTGCTTCACAGTGTGTGGAAGGAGTGGACATCTATGATTGTGTGAGTTCAGGGGAGCACGGAGGACGGCTGCAGTTCTATGCAGCTTTTAGCCTCTTTTAGCTCCTAGTTTTAGCGACAATGTTAGCGCCAACTAGCTTAGTGCGTAAGTGTTTGCGGATGTTTCTGCACTGTGTGTAACTAGACAGGGCCATTTCTGTCAGGTTGTTCTCAAACAAAAGCTTAATGCAGCTTTAAAAAACAAATGAAATCACTCTCCATTAAATCCTGAATCAATCTTTATAAACCATGATAAGCTTTTCCGAGGCATATTTAATATACCGGGATACTGAATTTTGTTTTTATCAGAGACACAGAATATTTAAAAATTAAAAGCTTTAACGTGAATCTGTTTTGGTGCTGGTTATTAGAAATTATGAATTATATGTTGCAGCTTAACGACTGGTCTGTGGGGAAATTGTCTTTATGTAATGGCAGGGATATTGTTACAATAGAAATGATCAGTGCACGTGAACAGAATGAAATGCTTCCGCTGTGGTTTTGCGGTGAGGAACTTAACAATCTCATCATTTTCAGCTTTAATTGTTCAGTAAAACTAAATATCTGTTGTAGTCTGGACAGCATCGGACGCTCCAACCAGAGGTGACGCACACACACATGCATACACAGATAAACACACTCCAGCTGACTTCTTTGTATCTCCTGCTGTCGTGTATGAAAATGAAAACGCTGCATGCATAATGGGCAAGAAGGCCCTTGGGTCTCTCTCTGTTTCCGTGTTATTTTCCCTCACGAAAGCAGTTGTTACTTTTCATATCTTTACTACACAGATATCCATAAAATGCACACTGGAAAAAACACATACTCTGCACAACTTACCATATGAATAGCACTGCATTTAGCATAAGTGATTCAAGTTAATGCAGTCTGGCACTCCATTAAATGGAAAGAGAATCTGATGCAATCTAAATTTCAATGCTGCTCGCCTGAAATGCGCTGGCTTCTTCTCCAATGACAAACTCTCCACACAGTTGCCTAGTTTAGCTGCAGCAAACCCACGTACTGCTGTCACTTTATTCTGCCTTGAAGTGCTTTAGGATATATCATAATAACGCTTTGAGCACAAACGAACAAGCCGACAAAGCGGTGAATATAACGTTGGAGTTTCGTATCATTCCCGAGCTGCTGAGATATGAAGAGTTGGGAAATTAAGTTAAAATTGATGTAGCTAAGGATGTCTTTGTATGTAGAGAAACAGAACGGTGTAATGATTGTTTTATAAGTCTACATGGACATGCACACAAATGAAGAAATCATTGCACAATTATTTATTTTTTTTGTACTGCAACTGCATATTATTTCCAAAACATAACAACAGCCAGTAAGTAAGTTTGTCACAGTGTCCATTTTGTGAACTTGGAAGAATGAGCTTCATGAGGAGAGCTTGAAGGCAGCGTGAGATACTAGCAGCCAAATCATTTTGAGAAAAAAAAACACACTCCATATGAAAAGAAAACAAAAAACTGGCAAGAGGGAACACATGCTGTAATGTTTTCCTGAGCCAAGGACGGCTCCTATCAAAACCAAAATGAAGGTTTGGAGACAGGATATTGCTCCGTGAGGTTCACCTGCAGCACAGAATGCCTTGCATAGTTCTGTGTCTCTGCAGCTCTGAAAAGAAACAACAAGCGCCGAAAAGAAGCTAGATTTGTTCTAAGTTTCATTTTTGACACACACGTGAAGTGATGCGTGCGATATAATTCCAGCCGTCTCACTTTTCCAAACTTGTCTCCAGCCCTCCTCACTGGAGCTGAACTAACTCAGCCTGACGTGATCGCTGTTGATATGTTGTCAGGATGCAGACATATGTCATTCGGGCTAAGGATCATTAGCGTGCCCTCCGGGGGGGAAACATATCATGCTGTTGAGTCGATGATGATTCAGAAATGAATACCTTCCCCGCGTTCTCTCTTCCCACTCTGTTCCAAAAGGTAGAAAGGAACGAGTGTGGCGAGCGAGCGTGAGACCGTGGAGACAAAGAGAAGCATTTATCTGCTTCTCCATATGTGTTAAACATTGGGAGATGCTGAATCACTCAGCCAAGAAGCCTTTAATATATAAAACCATGCTATGTTTTTTTAAAAGGCTGTCTTTTTTTGTGTTTGTTGCCGCACATTAAAATTGTTTTCCATTTAAATTGGCTGGTGTGATAGATAAGCTCCACAGTGAGAAAGGGGACAGACTGGGGAGGGAGAGAAATCAATATCTGTGCATGAGCCCTGTTTTGTTGTCATAACATTGCATTTGTATTTTTATCTTGACACCTGTGTTGACAAAGAGGGAGAGGTGTTGCACTGTAATGGAGTAAAATTAAAAAGTCACCCCCCCCCCCCCCCGTTTTGCTCCTTCAAAGCTGATCTAGTTTCTTCCCTTACAACTGTGTGTCGAGATCAGACCTTACACACACACACGCACACACACACACACACACACACACACACACACACACTCACACTCACACACTCAGGTGAAATATACACATCATTGAACTTGCCCCAAGAGCAGGTAGCACCCACCTGCAGGCACTTACTGTGTGTTGTTGCACACACACACACACACACACACACGCTTGTTTGTGTATCCTAGAGAGGATGGATCAGCGGTAGGTTTCCACTCCGTTCCGTTGGCTGCACAGACCATTAACACACACGTACACACACACAAATCTCGGAATGCATTGTCTCATTGCAGAGTACAGTCTCACGCGCCCTCACACAGAAACACACACCCACACACACACACACACACACACACACACACACACACACACACACACACACAGCAGTCATGGCTCTACTGGACATGGAAGAAAACATCGCCTTCTTGCTTTCCTTCTTGCCACAGGACATAGTGTTGTGTTCGCTTGGCATTCAATAAGTGTGTATGTGTGTGTGTTATATGAGAGTCTCTCAATCTAAAGCTAGTTTGAAGAATTCCAGTGCTCGTAAAAACAGTTAAGAGTAAATCCCTCATTGTGCTTTTATTGTGAAATCCCAGTGAGAAATGCATACCAATATCGTAACAAAAAGTCAAGACGGTAAAGTCATCACAGGTAATGTGATTTCCATCTGTGGTCACAATTTGATGCAAGTAACTTTGCCTTTTTACAACCACTAATGCTTGACGCTTATATATGTGGAACTGACAGCTAATTTCACAGGGTGAGTGTACCTTAGACTTACACTCTTTTCCAACAAAGTGTAAGCCGGTGCCAGCTGGTGCAACCTCAATTTATCTGACATCTGAGCTCTGCTGCAAACTCAATCGAGCACTTTGTTTAGCCCTCGCTCCCTCTGCTCCGTCAGAAACTGGATCCACTCTGGCGCTTTTCTGTTCTGTCCGGGCAGTTTGCTGGATTGTACATTTTGTCAGAGGAATACAGCGGTCGTAAAAAGAAAGTTACCCACAGTGGCTGATTTCATTTCGTCCACCTCTGCTTTTTAGCCTAATTTCAATTTACAGCAAAGCCAGTCGTTGGTTTTCCTAAAGTTTTGGATTGCTCTTATAAATCACTCCTTTTTTTTGGCGAATGTGGTGAATTTAAAGCAGTCTGCTACATTTGTGAACCAGACCAGTGTGTTTCCATATTGAGGAAAGAAAGGCCTAGCTGAGGACTGAGATGACCTTTCCTCCACAACAGAAGAATGAATAGATTGTCAGTGATGTGAAAGAAGAAGCTCTGTTAACAAACAGCTGAAACCCATCGGTCACATTGTGGGGTTTTCTATCCCTCAGATGGTGCTGTTTAAAAAGAAAAAAGATATACAAACTTCGCTAAAGTATTCTTCTTGTATTACCCCTCATCTTCTGCTCTAAGGTCACGTATTTATGATGCTTCATAGTTTCCTTTCTTCCATGTCCAATTAAGGGGACATTGCAATGCTTCTGTTAGCTGTGTGTTGTGTAGTAACTCTCCTCTTTGTGTCACTTTTCCTGATAAAATGGTTCATTTTCAACATCTTAATCATTTATGATTCATTCGATCTTATTAACATCTCAATCATTTCCACTATCTAAGAGAAAGATTGGTTACAGTGTTGTCGATGGACACAGTGGAGGGCAGCTAATGTTTAGTTCCAACATTGATTAACATTTTGATTGCTTTTTTTTAAATCAAACTAGTAATTGTTTAGTCTATAAAATGTCAGAAAATAATGAAACATTCACATCAGAGCCTCAGGTAACAGCCCAAAGTATTCAGCTCACAATGACATTAAACATAGTAAAATTAATTCACCGCGACGTTCTTAATTGATACAAAAAATAGATTCTTGATTTACATTGTTTTGTTGCTGAGTTGTTATTCAATAAGTGAAATCATATCATGATGAAATAATGTTATGTTTAAATCAATCAAATTTTATTTTGACGCGTATGTAATTTTTAATACATTTGTATATCAATATTGAAAGGTATTATGACAATGATTTCAACCATATTCAACCATATCGCCAGTTGATTAGTTGAATTGATTCAGCAGAGTTGTGTACATTGGTGTCTGTGGACATTTAAATGGATTTAGGAATACTTCACTGTGTTTCACAGTGTTAATAACTGTAATACAGCGAGTCCATCCAGCCTGAGGGAAGGTCATTGTACCAGCACCAGCACCAGCACCCCAAACTGAACCTAAACAACACACACACACACACACCGACTTACCCTGTGTTCATTTCTTCATTAACGCAGCAGCAGCACCATGCTCACATCAGCCATCGAAGCGAGAGAAAAGAAAAAGGCAGGAGAGAGAAGAGAGAGAAGAGCAGAGAGAGAGAGAGAGAGAGAGAGAGCAGAAGAGAGGAAGACTCTCAGCGCTATGCGAAAGGAGACGAGACCCTCTATCATAATATATGTCGTATATATTATATGAGTATTAAGCGAGATGTCCTTCTCTAATCTCTCTATCTGTATCTTATCTCTCTCTCTACTCTCCTATCTCTCTCTCTCTCTCTCTTCTCTCTGATCTCCTCTTCTCTCTGTCTCTCTCTCTCTCTCTCTCTCTATCTGTCTCTGTTTCTCTCTCTCCCTCCCTCTCTCTCTCTCTCTCTCTTCGCTCTCTCTCTCTCTCTCTCTCTCTCTCTCTCTCTCTCTGTCACAATAAACTCTTGGCTCGGAAAGGGGAACACTGTGGCATAGTTTGATTGTGTTGGTTGCTAACTGCCAATGTGTATGTATATGTGTGTACGTTCATATGCACACTGTAGTCACCTGCCATGAGCTTTATTTTTAGATGTACACAAACACTAAAAATCAAGCAGCAATTGGTCAGTCAGAGAGCAAATCTGTAACGACAATGGAGCTGTGCAGAGACACATTATCATACAGAAGCATATATATATTTGCTCATATCCCACCCACGTAACGTGGAGTCTGGTACCTGTTAATCCTGCAACAATGGGCAAATTTTCACACGGTGTTGATATTTCCATGAAGACCACCAATTAATGGTGTTAATGATTTGCAAGGCTCCCCTCAGGCTACACTTAACAAATGCTGTGAGGCAGAATAAGCTTGGCTTTACAATTGTATTTAAGTAGTGTACGCAGAAAAACTTATTTTGCATGCAGAAGAAACTGTAAACTGAACTCTTGAAACTTCTGAGTCTCAACTCTTGAGATTTAATAAGAATAACAAGCAAGATTCAAACATAGATATTTACACTTGCAGGCAAGCGGCCACAATGCATCGCACGGTCGCATTTCTTTTGACTGCTGAATTATCTATAGTAGCTTAAATTAGGCAACTAATATTTGTTTCATTATTGATTAACTTGAAAATGAATCAAGTAATCATTCAGTGTATAGAATGTTGAAGAAGTAAAAATATAAATATTACATTTATAGTGATATAAAACAGGAAAGCAGGAAATCGCTCACTGTTTCAATGCCAATTGCAGAAGAAGAACTGAACCCCCTATTCCTGGCTGTGGCTTGAGCAAAGAGAGTTTTCCAACAGGCTCATATAAAGGATCAGGTAGTTATCACATTACTGGAGCTGTGATGTGGAGTTAACCTTGTCCAGTGCAGATTTAACAGCGCGGCTGCACGTCAGCGCTCTGACCTTTTAGATTTATCACACCGATTAAATTAGATCCACTTATATTAAATTAATTTGTTTGTGCAAATGCACGTACTGATGCTTTTATGAGGCGTAAGGGGCCTCCGCCATCAGCTCTGACGTCTCGGCAAACATCTGCTTTAGTGAAACGTCCTTGAACCAGACACTGAATTTCTACCAGCTGCAGGGCTGCTCTCCAGTTGCTCAGCTTGGCCTCTGATGTCCCAGAGGAGGGGCGAACTAAAACAAAAGGCATCAATCAATATAAAGGTGCACGGGCCTCACCGGGCTGAGATAGAGGATCTTATTGCATTACGAGGGGCTGCAGTGAACCACACACACACACACACACACACACACACACACACACACACACACACACACACACACACACACACACACACACACACACACACATGTCCAATTTCGCTATGTCTTTAATGATATCATTGGCAAAGTCTCCTCCACTCTCCGCTGTTACGACACTTCAGAGAGAGCTTCATTAAAGAGCAGTGTCTCTGCTCCCTTTATCCTTCAGTAGCCCATACAGTACAGTCATGGAAATTGGGAATTTACATAATGAGGCTTTTGGTAATATATTACGAGTCCTGGATTGGAGGGTTTAAATGGACAGGACATGATTGGTGCCATGCAGGCTGTTTGCCGTGCGCAGGTTTCCCTCCTCACCTTTATTTATTTTTAACCTTTTACTTTTTTCCTTCTTTCCCACTCTCTCGCACACACATCACAACCCAGTTGATAATGGGCAAATATGCCATAATACCCAGAACCTCCTGAGAAACAGATATGTCTTCTTGAATCAGCCTCAATGTACAGCAGAGTCCAACCCTCCCAGTTTGGAATGTGGTGTAATTTGATAAGCGCATCCACATGTATGCCAAGACACATTCAAAGACATAGAGGAATGCAGGGAAGGAATGTGATGAATGCGTGCAGGACTCGACATTAACAGTTGCCCTGGGCACCCAAATTGCTGTCAACCATGTTGTTTGACATCCTGTTGACAGCCAGCTTTCTATGTTACAGAAAAATGTATCCTCTGCCTTTGGTGTGGAATCTTCTTCTTGGGTGAATGAGATGTGGGGTTGATTAGCAGCAGAGGGAACCTATAAACTCTGAAGGGGGGAGCACTTCAATAGGTGCACCCTCAGAACACTAAGCTTCAGAATCAAGAGCCTGAGATCTGATGTAAACGGGCCAGCCAATGTTCCTCTATAGCTTCTGTAACTGAATACGGTCTGTCATCGAGGATTGCTTTCATCTGTGTCTCTGGAAAAGTGAATTGTGTTTATGGAGTTCACTATCCAGAGCATATTTTAAGTATCTACTACAGTACTTGCATTTCTAAGTTATATTAAGACTACAGCTCCCATTTTTATATCTTGGTAAATATATAATAAACCGCTATTATGGGATTCTGAAGAACTAAGAACTCTTTCTGCGGCATCTCCACATTAGAGAATGGCTCTCATCTGACACGAGTGAGGAATGACAGAGCAGATCTTGTTCCTAAATATATTACGATGCTAATGTGCCGTCTAAATATAGTAAGCTACTGTAATTTCATCACTGTTAATTTTATTTGAAATCTGCCACTTCTTTTTTAGTTCACGTGCAGTTATGTGTGACAGACAGAGAGAGAGCAACACAGACATGTGTTATGATGTTAACCATTCTTGATATCACTTTCTCATTGCTAAAATATGGGGCATAATTACACAAAACCATTATGATTCCATCATAAACAAATACAATATGGTGACCATTCTGTCAAATTTGGGAACCAAAGAGTATTGTCGCCAGCCTGCCGAACATTTTATAAACTTCCAGTCCTGGTTTATGTGAGATGTGAATGTATGTGTGTGTGTGTGTGTGTGTGTGTGTGTGTGTGTGTGTGTGTGTGTGTGTGTGTGTGTGTGTGTGTGTGTCGTGTGTGTGTGGCCTCACACTTCATTTTACTGGCATGCATAAACAGGCATATACTGGTTCACACAGTATGATGTTACTGCATGGCTCTAATAGTCAGTGTTAACGCATATGTGCAAAGCTGCATACTCTTACGTGCTCGTGTGTGTGTGTGTGTGTGTGTGTGTGTGTGTGTGTGTGCACTTGTAGGTGCAGCCACTTGTGTGTACACACAGGCAGCTGTTGTATAGTGGAGCCACAGCGGTGTGGGTCAGGATGGGCTAAGTGTTCCAAAGAGAGGAAATGAAGACAAATTAACAGAGTGGAGCTAAACACTCTTCCAGTCAGCTCCATATTACTTATCCTCCGCACCCCTCTCTTCCTCCTCCTTTTTTTCCCCTCTCCCTCTCCCTGTGAAAATATTACAAAGCCTCACAGAAAGACTCCCGACACGGTCATGAAAAGCGCAAAAGCGTGGCACTTTTTTATGCTACTTTTGCGTCACCAGCAATTAATTCCACAGCGGCGGCTGGCGGGGGCCCCTGGTGCTATAATACCAACACTAAAGCAGTGCTTGGATGCCACCTATAAATTTGAATCTGCGTCAAGCACCTTTTACCTCTCTGTCATTCACCCATCCACTCCCAGTATTGTGTGTGTGTGTGTGTGTGTGTGTGCAGGTTTGTGCGCTTCTGGCCTTCGAGGCACCTCACCGAAAAGTTCAGGTTTGATGGATGCCTACCACACTTTGATTTTCTGAAAATACCACGATCATACGCTACACTCACCTTTCAGGACTATTAACGCAGAGAGGCTGTTGTAAAGGTGTGTAGAAGTGTGAAGGTGTGTGTGGGACAGTGATGGTGACAGAGTTTAAAATGAGCTGAACTCTTCTGAAATACAGTCACCCTCTAATAGGCTCTATTTGCCTCTTTACTCCCTCTCTCTTTGGACTGGTGCACAAGTAACAAGTAAACCCAGGCAGAGGCAGAGGAGGTCCATTTTTACAATGACATCGCTCTGCCCACCATCTTTATTTTCCCTCTGGTTCGCCAGTGAAAGAGGGAGCGAGGAGAAAAAGAAAATGAAGTGATATATGGCTGTATCGATCGGCAGGTCAGGGCTATTGATCAGAGAGTGGAGAGAGAGATGGGAGGAGGAGGAGGAGGAGGAGGAGGAGGTGGAGGTGGAAAGGGAGAATGGGGAGGGGAATGATGGAGTGCTTTGTCTGGGCAGGAAAGCAACTAGACTGGGTACCCCAGTTAAACAGCAAGGAGGCACATGGGGTTCAGTATAAATGGCTGCAAAACTAGGGAAACCCACAGAACAGCCGAGGACCCGCTTTCATCAATGCGCTCAATAATTCCTGCAGGAGCTTCTCAGTCGGCACATCAATATTAATCTATAGGCGGAAGATAATGCCCTTTACCTCCTGGATCTCAAATTCACTTCCAAATAGAGACATCAAGAAGGCTCCCCGTCCTATTTCCACTTTTCCCATACGGTGGCTCTAATACCGACTTTCAAAAGGCTAGTTGGCTCCATTTCCTGCTTTAAACACAATTCAACACGCTTTTGCCTGCAAAATTGATAATTTCTCCTCCAGCTATCCTGAAGTCTCTCCAGTGGCAACGGCAATGAGTCTATGGGCACCTCGTTGTGATTAGGCATAGCAATGAGGAGCATATGGAGGAGGCCGCCTCCCTTTTATCCAGTGCAGAACAGCTCAGCACTTGAGAGCTGCCGCTTCCTGGCTCGCCTTCCAAGCTCTCCCCAGGTTTTCTCTGAGTCTCATCCTGCTGCCATCTGCCACTAACTTGGTCTCTCTCCAGAAATTCTGGGGGAAAAAATGAAGCACCCTCTCCTCTCAATAGTGGGAGCCAGCATGGAGGCCCAGTTTCCTCTCCAGCTCTTTACTTTAAAGGAAACTGCCGGTGGCTTGCGTCCCCTTGGGCAAGAGCAACCGGTAACATTGAATTCTGGTCACATGGGAATAACTGGCAGAAGGATTTGATGATTTAAAGGAGTAACTTCAAATGGTCACATGTTCAAACCCTTCAACTACAGTAGAACATTTAGCAATTAATTTGAGCTCATATCTTGCAGAACAAAGAACATTGCAATGTCTAGTATGAAAGAAACAACATGCAGGTGCGTTTGGTGTGTTGTCAAAATGGTGAATCTTTGCTACACTTGAAAATAAAAACATAATTTCCTTACTTATTACCAGTGCAATAAAGTGATCAGCCCTGCAAGCAGTATTTACCATCAGAAAGCTGACATGAATATCTTTTTCAAATATCGTCCTTCCAGAAAACTCATGAATTCAGAAAAGACATTCCTGGCTCTTTGGCATCATTTGAGGGACAGTGAATTATTAAAAGCGGATTCTTATTCTTATTCTTATTATATAGCTCTTTTTTTTAATCTCATTACTCACCTTTGAATCCATCGTGTTTGAATGAAATACGTTCAGAAAGCCTTACGGTTGCAGAGAGACCTAGACACCTCTGAACATTTAACACAATCAGTCTTTACTACCTTAAGGCTGCAAGAGAGATGCATGCTGGGTAACAGAAAACAACCCGATAAGATACTATTTCTAAACGGAAGACATCATACAAGAAGGGCAGTAGTACAAACACCTTTTAACCTGTTAACGTTGATATTAGACAAATCTGCAAAAACCCCGATTGATTAAATAAAATTCACACCTGTACTTTCTGCCTCACTTCAGAAAGGGCACACTACTTCTTGGGGTTAAACATTGGCATTCGATGTACATCCTGCAGAATTGTCCAATGTCAACTGAAATCTTTGGGATACTGGGCTGCAGCTCATCGTCCAGTATTGATTTGTAGTACAAGTGTAATTTCCTAATGTTAGGATAAAATACAGAGTTATTGATTCAAACGTGGAGAGAAAACTTAGCCACTTATATCCGTTTTACTCGATCAGCTTTGTTTACGGCCACTTACAGGATTGTCGGGAGACTACAGTAGATGCAGTTATGATGGTTAACGCCCACGTAGAGCTGAGGAAAAAGTTGGATATGCACAAGTTTATTCACAAAGTAAACCTCAGTCAGACCTATTATAAAGTGTTAGCTGTGTGGAAGAAGGTTGTCTGAGGCAGCCTCTACCTCACATAATTACAACACTTTCCTGAAGTATGAGGCTCCGGCTTGGCATTTGGTAGCTCTGGGTTCTACTTCTTGTATAGGACACATTCTGGGTGGCAACCTGATCTTCTAGATCATTAAAAACTTGCTAACCCTAACCTTATTGGCTGATAAACACTGGGTTACGCGGGGACACAAGCTGGCTCTGTGAAAAGTTGCCATTGCTGCCCAGTTTTCTGTTATCTCTAGGAAACCAGTGTGGTGTGTAGTGGAAATGAAGCAGAAAAAAATGTGACTGAAACCCCATACTCCATAGGCAACTTTACCCTCTGCTACTCTTCTTCACTCACACACCGACACTCCTTTTTAATGTATGAAGTTAGGGGAAATGCAACGCTGATGAAACATTTGATGAGAGATAAAAGTGGAATGCGTGGAAAAGCTTTGATGATGCTTTCTATTGGGGCAATTTTCTGCATGTCTGTTGCTCTTTTTGAGAAATCGTCCCTCGCACTCCCCACACAATGCCTACTTGCAATTAGCAAGTGTAACAACATATCAAATGTGTATCGTGAAAACCCAGTCTTTACATTTAAAGTCCGCTCACAGGTCTCTTAGAGGAGACGGTAAGCTAAGAACACAAACTCAGAGACATGAACAAAAAAGGGATCCTCTCCTCATAATACTGGCTTAGCTGAATAATTGAATTCAGGAACGCGCTTGCAGCCATGCTGGATTTCTTCATGTATATTGCAGACCTGCAGCAATCTGTTCTCGAGGAGCATCTCTGGCTGCCTGCTGCTGAGTTTGAGGAGGAGATGTGAGGTGACAGAATAAGGCTCTGTCACCAATGTCTCCATTATTGATAAGATTGGGGCGGAGGGAGGCTTGGAGAGAGAACTGGAAAAACAGGAACATTGTGAAGCTAAAAAAGTTTGCTCATGCCAACACACAGCTTGGCTTCATCCCCCTTGTGACTCATTATGAACAGGAAGGCTCTACGACTGATGGGGTTCATGGTTGCATTTCCCTTAAAGTACTATGTGTTGAGCAAAGAGCTATTAACAGTGGGTAGGGTTGCAGTTAAGCGCAGCGTCTTCACCAGAGTTGAGTTAGGAAGGTTCTGTGCCCTCTGTATCTCAACTAATGGAGGAAGGCGGGATTATCCCAGTTCTCTTTTAGCGAGTAGGACTCTTCTCTATACCCTCCATGTGTTTTTCTCCCATAACAAGCGTGATTAGGTAGATGTTCCAAGATGTCAAGAGCTGTCATGCCCTGACCTAAAGGATAGCGTGAATAATAGAAAAGGGTGGGAAAGTGATTGTTTTAAAAGATGCTGCTACTAGTATTTTGAGTACGTAGATGGTGATGAATGTCAAGTTCTTTTAATACCCACGTTGTATTTGCCATGGTATGTGTGAGGACACAAGTGGTTAGGTGTTGCTTTGTGGCACTGCAGAATTTTAAGTAAACCTTAAGTAATCTTAACCTTCATTGAGACCTTCATTGATCCCGTACTTGGTGTTAGATAACTTCCTCCTGGCTAAATTAACAGGAGTCAATAGATTACCAATAAATCACAGTGTGCGTAACCCATAATGAACACAGTACATTACGGTTGAATGGCAGGCTGATCACACTTCCTCACCAGCTTCCACAAAGCTCTGGGGTTGGTTTTAGAATATATTTTAAAACCTCTGTCAACAGGGTTTCAATCTAAACTATCTGGCAATTGCTGTGTTCTCATCTGGCCACACAAAATTAAAAAAAAGGTATCTGCTTTAGGGTTGGGAGTAACTTCTCACACTCACAAAATTGCATTTGCTCTGAATACCAGAAAATGAAATAAAAAATATAGTGTAGAGGTGGTGCCAATGCATTCAAAGCTGATGGAAGTAGGCAGATGGTGAGATACCACTTTGCTCTAAGCATGTGAAGACATTCTTAAGGAAGTAAGACGTTTAACCTGATTAAATAAGCAAGACGTCAATCAGCTTTAAAGAAAATCTGAAATTATCAAAGTCAAAAATGATCTTAGGTCAACAAGTCCCCCAAATAAAAGACAAACCGTGTGGATTGTCCCTACCTCCTGGAACGACACATAGAAGCGTTTTCTGATCCCACACCCCTATCAGCATGCTGACATCATTTACCTTTGCCTTCTATTTCAAATCCCTGTTAAATAAAATAAAAAATAAAAAAATGAATCTGTTTTATGATGCTATGGTTAAGCTTTGGTTGGGTTTAGGCACACATATGACTTGGTTAGGTTATGATAAGATCATGGTTTGGGTTAAAATAAGTCCATTAAGGTTAGGGTAACCTTTGTTGTCATGGGTGCAATAATAGATTACATTGACTAAAGATAGACTTTAGATAGATGTGATTAGGGTTATGGAACGTTTGTGGTCAGGCTTATAGAAAAACAACATTTGACTGTCGGTTGGAAACAGTTTTAAGTTTTATAGAGCCGTCTCTAACCACACTGTAACTTTCAGCTTCAGCTATTTTCAATTCTTGTCTGGCACACTTACAAAGAAACTGAACGTGCCCAAAACAAAAAAGGAACCTGAGTAAATATTTGTGTGTTCTCAGTGTAGCGCTAGTATTTATTTTTGTATTCACACTTAATGCCAGAGGGACTTCATTAAAATTAAAAAAGTAACCATAGCCAAGGGAGACTAGAAATAGCAACGACACAATCTCAGTGCAGTAGGAACAGTGTACCGGAGGTGATATACTGGTGATCTAAAGGCTGATGGATGAGTTATTTAAAGAAGCAGATCTTCTCTAACAAGCTGAGCTGCCATATATTTAAATCATGACCTATTGATTTTGATACAGAGTTGTAAATAAGGGCAATAAACATTTTAACCGTGCTATGTTTTAAGCCATTTTGAGCTTTGTTTTTTACATTTGTTGAATAGTTAATTAGTTTTTGCATCAATTATGCCACCATCGTCAGAGTATTTGCAGCTGGTAAGGATTTCTTTGACCTGCTGGATTGTACAACTCCATGTGTAGAAACTGGGAGGGATTGGAATAGTAGGTATTTTCCCTCTGCCTCTCATATTTCGCTTTAACCTCCTTTCTTTCTCTCATACAGTTTTTCTTTTTACAAAAGCTCTTTAAGCTCCTCCCTTCCCTCCGTCTTCAACTTTGAGGAGACTTTCACAATTTAGAAAGCCTCAGGCTGGTGCAGGCCTTTACTGGCGTTTTGTAAATAAGTTCTTCCTGCGTGTTAGCCAGGTCAGGGCCCAGGCGATCAGCTGTGCGAGCTTATGTGTTGCATTCAGGAAGCACGAGGAGAGGGAGGGAAATTGATTGCTCCCTTTATGTGAGGGAATGAGAAATGACTGTACCAGCTTCTACATACACAGACAGACATACTCACCCACTCAAAACCCCCCATCTTCAATCAGAGACCTGCAACTAAAGGCACAGCGGAAATAAATGAATAGCCCTTTATAGTTTGTTTTCGTCAATTTGTTCATTCTGCTGTTACCCTGATAAGAACAGCGCAGTTGAAAAATCAGGACAAGAGAAAATTTGTTTTCCTCTGAATACCCTTTGAAAGAGTTACACACTCCTTTCCTCCTTCACCCTTTTTCTTTTCATTTACCTGGTTTAAAGAAGGGATTTTCTCATATTGAGCTGGTAAGGTGGGATGTTCCTTTGTGATCAGATGTTTTCTTTATTTCACGCTGGGCGTTGTATGATTGCAGCGAGACCAATAATTGACTGCATCGGTCCACTGAGGACCGCCAACCAGAGATCAATACAAGCCTTGTAGGGTTTCTTTCTCCCTTTGGATATTTTACCTGGTATAACTGCTGCCCACCGTTGCGTGCGTTTGCTAATTTTTTTTTACAATGGCACAACACATGACTTCTGGAGTCTTTGCAGTAAATAATCATATGGATGGGTAAGGAAGGGAACTTCTCTGCAACTGTTAATCGATATTGCACCAAAATATCGCCCCATATTTAAAATGAGATTCTCACCTGAGAGCATTTAGCTGAGGGAAAGTGATGGTGAGGACTGCACAATCACAGCCAATGAAAACATTCATTTAAAAAGAAGGAGTGTGTGAGGAGTTTGATATGAGGGCAGTGCATTGATACAGAAGTTGCACATGCGTTTGTGTACATATATAAACCACCTGTGTGCATTACGGAAAGTTTCCACTCCCGGCCTGATGAGGCAAGCTGCTCTGTGCCGATTGCATCACTGGCTGTTGCCATAGCAACCTGTCCCCTCACCGCGAAGGTCTTCTGGCACAGTTACATTGATAGAGAGCGTAGAGCCCTCTTATAGAGAGAAGGAGAGAGAGAGACAGAGAGAGAAGAGGACTGTTAAAAGCTGCCCGCGACCGAAGAGCACATCTGTATTACTTAGCGTCAACTGAAAAGAAAGGCTCCCTTGATTAGGAAGTAAGTGGAAGATGTCCCTCAGGAGTGCTAGAGCGTAATGAGTTTAGACTCATTCAACATTAATGCGATGTTGCATCGACGCCACCGAGCTGTATCTCCCTCCATCAACTTCCGTTTCCTGATTTCCTGACAGTCGGTAGGTCATTAGTCAATGTTGAAGCCACCGTTTGCAGATTCAATCTTATCACGGCACAATTGGCTTCACCTGAATGGGTTATTCAACACGTTTGACATTTCCGGTAATTCAGCCGCTATTCTTGTCACCCATGTATAGTTCAGGACTGTTAATTATTCATGCACACCTTTCCTTCCCCGCTCGTAGTTTCCTTTCCTGTTCATCTGAAGCACACCTCACTGCTGTGAAATAATTCAAAAACGAGACAGATACTCTCCCCCCCCGCAGAGAATAGCGTTCGTTACGTTTTGAGTTTGTCGAGGCGATTCTGACAAGCTTTATTTGGTCTGAACGCGTTCATGCTCGCCGCGACAGTCCATTTCTCCCTTTGTCACTTTGTTTGAGGTAAATGCAACAAGGCAGCAAAACAATGTAACTGATAGAGCATTTCACTACAAACACAAGCTGATGGGACGTTTTCTTCACAGGGTAAAAACAATCTCAGAGTAATAAGAACTACAAGTTTTGGGGGCATACCCATTGAATCTGTGTCTGTCTGAATCTAAGTTGAAAAGCAAGCAACTAACGCGAACTGTTGCACAGATAATTTATTACAAATGAATTGTGTGCCTTTCATCCACTTCTATTTTAAAACGGGGATTGAATTTGAAAGCACAGGGCTGCAGCCATGCAAACTGTTAAGCCCACATAGTCTGGATTGTTGTGCAAGGAGTTTTTTTATTTTATTTTGCATGGCATGTGCTTTGATCCACCAAAGAAATTAACTCAATTGTGTATCATCTTAGTCCCACACTGAATCCTGAAGCATCAGAACTGGCAATAGAATGGGTGGAAAATTGTCACCACAGAACTGTGCCAGACTTTCTTTCAACTCTTAAACCATGACATTTTCTCACCCCGGCTTTACTCACACATTTCTTTCCTTTCATAATGCACTGACGCATTGAAAGCATCCTTAACGTTTTGACACCATGTCATATTTAATGGATGAGCCCTCCAAACATGGGAAGTGTTACCTGTACAACACGCTTTGCCTTGACAAGCGCAAACTGGACATGCTGTCTTTTCTCCCCAATAGGATTTTCTTCCTCAGCCCTCGATGGAAAAAAAAAATACTTTTAATACTGCTGGGCTGGAGGGACATTACCATACACACTTACATGGACTGGCAAGCATGCACACACATCCACACACTCATTGCACTCAAAAGGACATGTGCACAAAGATTTGAAAAGCTTTCATTTATGTTGTTTTTCTCAACAGTTCTGAAGTGCCTGCAAAGGTATCTGTAACAAGCCTAAAAGATGGAGCCGGGTTGGTCGGCTTAGATTTCATAACTCTAACGTTTTCTGTTGTTGCGTTTATACAGTTATTTTTAAATATGAAGAAAAACCAAACCGTAAAACTATTTAAATATAGTATTAACTTTCATCCTGTTGGAGATAATGTGCTGCATCTGTCACTAGTGAGCGCAGTGTAAGAAAAGGGCAGTACAAGCACTCCATATTAAGAAAGGCATTTGTTTCATATAAATCATCATCTCAGCTCGGCTGGAAGCTACCCTCTTGTTTGGACACACAAGCAGAGCAGATTTTGATGGCTACACACACACACACACACACACACATACACACACACACACATACACATATTACACATCAAAAACCCACACTACTTTAGCTACCGAAGTGAGAGAAAAGAATCTCCAAAGGTCATGCTTATTAGTCCCAGTAGCACAGCAAAGTTGTTCTCATTACAGTATCAGCACATTTGTTATCTGGAAATATCTATATGGACGTTTGGTATTCTAGCAATAGATGTGGGAAAAGCTTTTTTTTTTATATCTTATGTATAGCCAAAATATGTTTTCTATTGCTTAGGATTATGAATAAAGTTATGTGATGAAAGTGGCTTTAATTCTCTTAATATACGTACATAAGTATATGTAATATATCTCCGGCTACCTTCAAAATTTAGACAGCTTTCAAAATAATACGACTGAAAACTAAACTTAAACTCATTGTCTCAATGCTGGAGCCCTTTTTTAAAAAATTGTAAGCATTTAAGGCACAATAAACACTTAACGAATCCTCTTATAAAACTTCTTATCTTTATTGGTTCATTTGGATTGTTAGAAATGTCGATGGCTCTATAACTCCTAGCCATGAACCAATGGGGGTAAAGCAAGCCCCGAGAAACAGGGCTGGATCTCGGTGCAGTGGCAACAGTTACAGGACACTTTACAACCTGGGACCTAGAAAACTTCTGGCTGTGAGCATTTATCACAAAAGCAATGGCTGTAAAACTAAGAAAAACATTTTCTGGGAATAAAACATATTGAAACTCGAACCATTATGTCTGACATACACCCAGTTGCCATTTTATTAGGTACAACTAGGGAATAACTAATACCGTCTTGCACATTGGACCTGCAATGAATCCTACTTTTATGAAGCTTATACTGTTCCATTTCTGTGGAGACTGTTTTAGAGAGTTGTTGATTCAACTTTACGGTCATTTTGCAAGCTGTAGTTTTTGTCATTGTTGAATTTTATTGCATTGTACTGAGAGGCGTTTCCAATATTGTGTCGACCCCATCTATATCAATAGAGTAAAGATAAGAATAACTGACAACTAAGTGTATATTGAATAGCCATCACCATTTCTGTGTTATCCATCTGTGTGAGCAGCTTTCCAGGTGGCAGCCGGTGAAAACACACTTAATGCTGAAGCAGTGCAAGCAGATTGTATTGGAATGAGCGGGCCACCGCGGGCGTTTGGACACCTTATTCATTGTTTGATACATTAAAGAGGCAAAGTAATTAACAGGAAAAAGGTCCAGAGTCAAAGGGAATGTTTTTAGCATTTATGCTAGCTGTTTCCTAGCTTGCTCCGTCGACCATAGCGACTGTGCTGCCTTACTGCCTCCCTTCTGACGAGCCATCTGTTTAACATGTGTAAATGCCACACCATCCTCAACGTTGTTATTATTGTGTCTGAACTCCCCGAGATCGCGTGTCAGTCAAACTGGGTAAGGGCCAGCTCAAATGTATTGTTGACAAAGTTTTTGTTACTGGTGTGTTTTTGTTTTCAGACATTGTAGTTAACACAGTTCATATTGATCACCAAGGGTGATCTTTTTATTCTTCAGAATGGGAAGTGTGAAATGTAT
Organism: Cottoperca gobio; assembly: GCF_900634415.1. NCBI lineage: Eukaryota > Metazoa > Chordata > Actinopteri > Perciformes > Bovichtidae > Cottoperca > Cottoperca gobio. The sequence goes on from NC_041361.1 coordinate 17,818,981, forward strand.
CTTTCCTCCAATACCAGGAGAACTTCTCCCAGGAAAGAACTCCTTGCACATAAGTATGCACACTCAGTCCAAGGCCTGCACTTGATACCTTCCCTTTGACAGAGCCCTCAACTCTGGTGTCAGTGTTTTGTCAGTCAGCTAAGCTCGAGGCTAGAGTGAGATTTTCTTATAGGAAAACATCGCAGAAGAGATGTGGTTGTAAACCGCCGCTGGCATTCATGATCTTTTACTCGCCAGGTGATGTGTTCACTGTCAGTGTGTACAATCTATATTATTATTAATGAAATATTGATTTGCTTTATGAAGGGATTATACTGGTGTTGCCTCTACTGTTAAGAAACATCAGCTGATACATTTAAACCACAGAGAGATTGTTGTTTGGTCACTCGCATCCTTGGTCTCAAGTGTTTTTTTTTTTCCTGTCATACTATCAGACGCCCCCCTCTCACTTGTACACATCTGACACAGTTCGATTGAATTTCACCTCTTGTCACTCGGCTCGCATGGCTTCGCCTTCGAGCCACATGCTGACACTCCCGTACACAAAACACACAGACGCACACACAGCTCATGGTGAGAAGTGTTGGCAGAGCAGCGGGCCAGTCATGACAAGTCCTTCATGCTAGCACCTGGCTGCGTGTATGTGTGTGAGACACCTAATGCCTACACCTCTCAGACACACACACATGCTGTTAGGAATACAGATGCATTCATGGATAGCTTCTCACACACACGTGCACACACACACACACACACACACACATGTGCACACACACACACACACACACGTGCACACACACACACACACACACACACACACACACACACACACACACACACACACACACACACATACACTTTTCCCCTGGTACAAAAGAGAGTGAGCTCAGGTATCTGTCAGGCGCTCTCCCACAGGGAACAGTGGGCAAGTCAAAAACAGCCTTCTCGCCTGTCACTCCACACACACACAACACACACACGTGCACGCTCACAAACATACACACACACACACACACACACACAAACACACATGTTAACACACTGTGCTTCAGTGTGAGGAGAGAGACAGAATGAGATGCTTTGGACAGATGCTGGAACAGTTGTCCGTGCTTCACACAAAGAGGGTTTTTTTGTGTGCGTGTGTGTGTGTGTGTCTCCACCAGACTTTCTATCTGTCTATCCAGTACCGCAAAAAAGCCACCTGCCAGCGAGCCCAAGTGGACATGCCACCGTGCATTTAGTCTTGGCCTGGGAGATACTGATAAGAAATAATGTGAAGTAGTTGTGTGAGTGTGGGACGTGTATATCCTCAGCAGTGACACTGGTTGTTCGCCCCTCCAACCAAGTGGGCTTTTTTTTTTCTTTATGGATTTTTATGTGCTTTCGTCCATTGATTTCCAATCAGGTTGGCTACTTGTGATCGCTTGCCATGTCTTTTAACGCCCCCCAATGCAGAGGCAAGGTTGTCACGCCAGCTGGCTGCCCATCAGCCCTCAAAGTGGGCGCAGAGCCACAGCAGCTGTAGCTGCCAGAACACGGGTGAATTACTCTCTAAGTTGATGTTATGTACACACAACACAAGCACATACGCACACAGGTACAAGCTATTTGCTTTGCGCATTTAGCAGCCAAAGACAAAGTTTACAGTTTGCTGTTTCTTACTTGATCAAAGCTGAGTAGTCAAAGGGAATTTTAGGATCAAAGTCTTAAGACTTGTGTAGCCTTGACGTGTTTGGCTAACCTTGGTTTGTCTTCGTGTTGCCGTCCCTACCATGTTTCTTCTGGACGGTGCGATCATTGATGTTTCAGACTGCAGCCTCTTCAGAAGATGAAAATAAACTGTCCACAATACTGTGCATTAGTCTGCTCTGCTGACTGTAGATTGATTTTTATGTTGTTGCTGACTTCAATTTTTTTTTTACATTGAAGCTTTTCCAAATTCTGCAATAGGCTCAGCGGGTCCAATGTCACACTGCGCTTGCTTTGCATGGGTAGACAGATTCTCCCTGAATGAATTGGGAGCATGTGTTTGCTTTACGCCAAGATCACATTTAAGCCCTGATGCATTTGTGTTGAACTGTGCAGAGTTCTGCACAAAGACCTCAATGGCTGACACATATTGAGATGGATCTGTTCTGACGTGCCATAAACTTTCTTTGCATTCACTCGTGAAAATTGAACTGTGCATTGTGCAGTTTTGAGATTCTGTAACCGACATTGAAATAAGCAATATCCTCATAGGATCAGATGTTCCTGTAACAATCCTAACACCTTTTCTTTTCTTCCTGTCTGACAGGCTGCAGAGGGATGTTGTGTGGCTTCGGCGCTGTATGTGAGCGTGACCAGACTGACCCGGCCAAGGCTGAGTGTGTTTGCAAGAGAGTGGATTGTCCATCTTTGGTGGCGCCTGTTTGCGGCTCAGATTCGTCCACCTACTCCAACGAGTGCGAGCTGGAGAAGGCCCAGTGCAACACGCAGAGACGCATCAAGGTTCTGCGCAAGGGGCCCTGCTGTAAGTAACTCCGCCTGCTTAACAACCAACCATCCACTCCTAGAGACACCGGCACGACATACCCATTTTAACAAAGATGATTTGAGACAATCTCATGTGTTTTCAGTACAAAGTAACTAGGGTTTTACCATAGTACTTTATTCTACTGCTACTGAAGCTCACATTGCATTTCCTATAACTTCTACACAATGGAAGCATCCAGCTGGTTCACCAGTGGAAAGCTTGTAGCGTGAAGCAGGACCAGCAGGAAAGGTTCAGTTTGCCTCAACAGCAACACACAGCTTGAATATGTCTGAAAGCGATGAGCAGTCGGTAAAATAAGGCTGATATGTGAAAGTACAAACAAGAACACAGGAGGGAACTCCAAACCACAGAGCTGCAAAAAGTACAATCGCATGAAAATTCTTTGGCGAGGAGGCTCGATTAAAGACAAACAATAAATAGTAAACATACAAGACGTATACAATATAATAACAAAATATAGGAGAAATAATCTGTATTTATAAGATCACCACACGTCCCACAAAAGATTCTTATCTTTCTTTGAAGAATGTTTTTCTTGTCAGTGTGTGTTACCAATAAGTAAATATACAGAGTTGGAACATTTTAAGATATCAATTTGGTGCTTTTGATCCAGAAAAGGTTCACTGAATCTATATCATCAACAGACAACAATCTGACCCGAGACTGACACACTCCATTAAACCGCTGCGAGATTTAAACTTCAAAGCTGTGATGTGTAGGTGAATAAACTGCTTAAAGCAAGGTGAATGTGGAGGTTTGAAATAATAGACACGGGTCTTGGTGTTTTCTAAACTCTGGGACAGAAAACTACCACGGTTAAATCAGCAAACACAAAGCGCAGAGTCTCTGAGTGACGCTAAATTGCTTGTTATTGTCAAGTAAATGGATTTCTATTACACCCTGTCCTAATACAACAGGCTTTGCCTTCCTATCTTTATCCCTCAATAATAAAACACATCCCCATTATGTCCAGTCTATTGTCTTTCCAATATGGCTTCGCTCCCAGTGCTTAATCGCCACCTGTGCCACTGAATGCTCCCATTGGTCGCCATCCAGTGTGTGTTTTATCCCTTAGCCTCTGGTGGGTGCCTATACTCCGGCTGTACCTCTCAATGCCTCTCTTTAGCAAAGCCCATCAAGATCCAGGGCTCTGAGGAGAGCAGCGGAGTCCTGCCAAAGCTCCAACATTGCAGCAGCCTCAATAATAACTCTAGTGTTTTGTCAGCGTCGTGCCTGCCTGCCAGTGTGGGCCCACTGCTAATTCCAGGGGTCTGATTACAGTGCCGGCTTGGACCTGGCACTAATAACAAGCTTGGTGACTGCTCACCAGTGGAAGAGAGGAAATAAAGAGATATAAACAGAGACAGAGAGAGGACAGGGGGAACAGAGAGTACAGCGGAGAAGCATCTGGAGAGGGAGGGAATAATGTTGAAAGAGGAATGAGATGTGAAACATTTAGTGAGCGAGGGCGATGCTAGGGCCAGTGAGTGAGTGAGTGAGTAAATAGGTGAACAGAGTACAGGAGTAGATGAAATCCAGGGAGAGAAAGTAGTGTGAGTGCTGTTATGATGGTTCATGGAGGGTTAAAGCCACCAGAAGCACCATAATTACCACTGGCAACAACAGCAGGCAGTCACTGCGAGTAAAACATAATACTAATGATACTAATGATAATAACTCACCGCGAGAGCAGAGACATTCTCTTTTATAACGTCACATCCGGAACAAGGAGTCAAAAGTGGCTTTTTTCATTTGTACGCAGAGCTCTTTGGAAGTGTAGCTTGGAGACACGTGTGATCTGGATATTTTTGAAGTCAGAAGTTTATTTGAAAAGACTCAATCAGGAGGAGTGCACGGTGTCTGTGGTGGCAATTAAAAAATTAATCACCTTCGGGTAAGAAATGAACAAATATAGAAGTTAGAGCTTCGTTGTTATTTAATGAAAGTGTTCAACAGAATCAATCGTTTTCAGCTGAAAGGACAGATGACCTGCAGCTGGTGCTACAAGGATCTGACCTGAGTATACACAAACACAAGTTATTTATACAGCAGCATTGCTTGGGCAGGATCAGGTAATGCACATTTCTGTCTACCAAATGGGAACAAAAGGCACAGAGACATCACGCATGTTAATTAGAACAGTTAACATCCGTCTGCTAATGGCGTGACAATATGGTCAGTGGCGCCCTACTCTCTGTCAAATGCTAGCAGACACGGGGACATCAGTCATGTGTGTGACAACTGTGAGAAAACACAGGGTTAGTGAGTGTCAGGCCAAACGACTTTATACAGATAAAATATAAGAAGACTACATGATACATTTCCACCACAGTGTCCATCACTGTAGCCTTGCTTCCTTGTGTTCTTGTTCTGTACAATGTTAAACAGTGAAGCGGCGCATAACACAACTTTGAAAAAATCAGTAAAACAAAAGGGAAAATATATCCTTCACCATCCTGCTGTGCGTCTCATTCTTTCAGCTCCACTTAGTTTTGACAAAGCAGCACCTTATTATGAGGATTTGTAATGTAATCAATGCACACATGTGTTTAATCAGATTGTTCAAGATCAAACCACCTGTTTGATTTGTTGGTTTGTTTGTCATATTATCAGCAGGATACTACAGGGCTGATTTTCATGAAACCTTCTGGTTTTAAAACTCTATTCACAAAGGTGAACACATTCTTTTCATTGGTGGATCTGCCAGGTACTGATGCAGGTGACCTAGAAGTCTAAACACTTGGCCATCAGTGCTTTTATTAAATGCAAAGCAAGATATTATGTTTTGACTTTCAAGCGACACAGCCAAACAGAAAACATCCATAAATTCCTTCCCTGTTAATTGTGCCATGCTTTTTTTTACATGTGCTATTTTTTTTGCATTGTGTGCAATGAACTGTATGAAAGCATTCAGGTGCGTTCCATCTGTAGGTATATTCACCTTTGCTTCAAATGCAACAGCCTTGTTGAAAGCTCCCACCCATAACACAACAACGTTTGCCAATAGACTCAAAGGATATAAGGAATATAGAGAAGATTCAGCCAGGTCGTACTGTAAGCTGTAGTTTAAGATTCATCCAAAGTGGTTTGTGTGTACATACTGTATGTGTATGACTGGATTGAAGGATATTTGCATTTGAACTTTGAATGTTCATAAAGTTACTGTAGAAGTGAAGATACCAGAGTGCAGGATGGTATACGTTAATGTGTGTGTGTGTGTGTGTGTGTGTGTGTGTGTGTGTGTGTGTGTGTGTGTGTGTGTCTGTGTGTGTGTGCGTGTGTGTGTGTGTGTGTGTGTAAAAGAGAAAGGGGGTGTTAGGAGGTCAGGGAAAGCAGAGTGACAGGTTCTTATTCTCTTTCTGCCTCCAATAAATTCAGCCTGTACAGAGGGTCCTGAGAGGTCACTCTGGCTGAGATTATGGAGTTGTCACGGCTGATGGAGGAAGAGTGAGGAAAAGATGGGAAGCAGGAGACAGCGAGTGAGAGAGCTGAGAGAATGAGAGTGCTTTTAACTTTAAGAATGGTGTGGGCGGTTGGATTGGCACTTTTGTGCGAAGCCTCGTTTGACTCATTTGATTTGAATGGTGGGTTTTTATTGGGGTAAGTGAATTGGCTACCGTTCTGAGAAGCCGTCATGTTCAATTCAAATCAACTCAGGAGTGCAGCCACAAAAGAAGTTTTTTCTCCCAGATTATCCCCCTTTTTAAATGGGCTGTAGTTATATGGAACATGTTGCTAGCACTATATAGGAGTCTGAGGCTCGGGGTATGTATTTGCAAACAGGAGGGAAGCATCAACCAGCAGGTTCCTGAACATGTTGGCGCTTACTTAAAGCAAAACTGTCAATTTTATAAGAAGAAATAATACATTCTTCTTGCAAATTTAGAAGTTGAATAGTCAAACAGTAAATGGCACCCTTGGTCACTTGAACAGACTCACTCTGGTATGACCAGGAGCATATGGTGGCTAATGTTTAGCCAGACTTCAGATCATTATTGCTGTTGAGTATGTTTCTTGACTTCCTGACCCTTCTTCACTCGTGCTACATGTACGCTACATCATTGCAATTACTATTATCCTGTAATTGTCACTTACTTACATAGTTCTGTAGCATTACAAAGTTATTTGTTTCTGGTTTCATAAAAAATGGGTGCTATTTTCATCGCTGTGGGCATTCGTCCTATTGGTCATACCATTGTATTTACCAAGTCAAATGTTGAGATTTGGGATAACACAAAGGTAAAGCAGGAAGCATGAGCAGTCACATGGTCAGACCAGTTTTAAACAAGCCCACGGGTTGGCCTGACTTATTTCAAACAGAAAAGGAAGATAAATAGTAAAGTTGGGACCCAGACTACCAGTTATAAACATCCATCCCAGACAACAGACCAACTTCCTTTGTCCCACCTTACTCCCCATACAAGTGTGCATACAGCTTTCCTGTGCAATGAGGGATTGTCCCAGTCCCTGTCTTCCCCTATTTACAGATGTCTATATATTCCACTCTTCTGACGGCACAGTTCAATTTAGCTCAGTTTGGTATAACAGTGTAAAAATCCCCCTTTAACCACATTCATTTAGCACCTCACTCATAACATTGAGCTGGCTATTAAAACATTTAAGTGCCAGGGTAACGGTGTAAGTCCCCTCCTGAGGGCAGGACAAAACGACCCGCTCATCGTTGAAGCGTGGGCACTTAATGCCTACTGTGCACCGCTCAAATATTCACATAACCTAGCCCTTAATGGGTTAGACCAGCTCTGCGCCAGCTCCCTCATTATCTTCATTTTGTTCTAGATGGATGATTTAGGATGGGCGGGGTTACATCTCTAGCGGTCAAGCGGGCGCGCCGTGAGCAGATAATAGCGTCTGATATCATCAAAATTAAAAGAAGACGTCGTGTTTAAATTGGTCCACCGTGAGTCCCTAACAACACAAGGCGAGAAGAAAAAAAGCGGTCGGTTAAGAAAAGAAAGAACTCGGAGGCAAAGAGAGAGAAACAGCCAGCAGGAGCACTTTCTGGTTCAGAGAGACAAGAGACGCGTGTGTGTGTGTGTGTGTGTGTGTGTGTGTGTGTGTGTGTGTGTGTGTGTGTGTGTGTGTGTGTGTGTGTGTGTGTGTGTGTGTGTGTGTGTGTGTGTGTGTGTGTGTGTGTGTGTGCGTATGAGTGTGTGTGAGGGCATGCACACGCCGCAATCGGCTGGGGAACGTGCACCATGTTGGCTCTCCTAATATTGAACTTGGAGCGGAGTTGTAAATACACTCCCTCTCCCAGAGAGAGCACAGAAGTGCTGCAGAACTCATCTTGTGTGGCCACTCTAGTGGAACATGGACTTTTCATTCCTTTTAAAGAAAAAAACTTTTTTCTTTTTCTTCTTGAAGGAGTGCAACAAGTAATGCAAAAAAAAAGAAAGTGGAGTGTATGGGAAGGTGACTGAGGTTCGAGAGAGTGATCAATTGAGATTGATTTTGTGTGTGGACGTGTGTGTGGACGTGCGTGTTCTTGAGAGTTGGCCATAAGCATGGCCCTCTGCCTCCTACTCTATCAGTCCACTCGCTCTCTCTCTCTCTGTGCTTTAGAGAGGCCTTTATCTCTCCGGCACCGACACACTCTTGTGTCCTCACAGTGAAAGGGAAAAGGCATCAGTACTCCACACCTGCTGCTCTGTCTGCTCTAACATACTGCAGGCAGTCAGACCCAATGCTAGGTGGATGTGAACCTCTCCATCTCAAACATAAAGTATGCGGTGCAGCTTGAGGATACTCAGATTTAATCTATATTGAAAAACAAATTTCGAGCTGTTCAGTAATTCATTACTTGAAAGGCTCAAACCTGTATCATATACAACTACTTCAATGTTAACCTGAACGCTGGCCACATCACACTTTCTATCATTTATCGATATTGAACATATCTGCAAAAACGTTCACTCTATTTGGATTTTTTCTCCCCTCTAATATCCTCTCCGGGAAAATAAAACATGATTAACATTTTTATGGTTATGTTTTGAAAACTCAAGCACCTGGTTAATGTTTGGAAAGACTGGGATTTCAAAAGCTCGGTCTCTGGTGTCCAAGTAAATGGAATTCTGGCAACAATTAAGTTTCCTTCTAATTATATTTGCTGAATCACATTAGTTCTTATCTGTGGGCCTTCTGTTTGGATATACTTGCAGATATGCAGACTTTAATGACACTGTATATCCGTGTATTGTATGTTTAGTGTCTGCAAAGGCTTGTTTTACTGTATTGCTGCATCTAATGTGTTACTTGCATGTGAAACTCACTGTTAGATGTAGATGGTGGCAGATTAAAGGAAAACCTTCCATACAGGACATGTTTTGTTAAATATGAAAATGATGCATGATGTGCCATCCCTTTCACAGTTTAACACTGTCTCTGCTACCATCATAAAAGCAGCACATTTAAAAATCAGCAGTCGAGTTCCACACACTTAAAGAATGTTTGGAGCTGAAGCTACTCGTGGTGGAACGCCACTTTACTGAGACTGTTTGTGGTGCTTTTTTTTCTGAAGGATTTTTCCCAGAGATGCTAAAGCAGTATCTGGCCTGAGCTTGTTGCCACAGCTGTTCTTGTTGTCTTTTGTCTGATGCTGGTGTGGCTGGTTGTTAAGGTGTCTGGGCTGGTCTGGGTAAAGCTCTGATTTATCCCTTCGTAGGGCCCAGAACTGTCCGGGAGGGAAGCTTTCTCCTGCTAGTAAAAAAGACAGGAGATGAAAGCCAACCTGCTTTATTCCTCCTTTACCTCCACATACCTCCTCCCACTTCATTTTCCAGTGCTTCTCCTTTTTCTGCTCATGCTCTGACGACCTCCTTTGTTACCCCGTGATACGCCCGGTTGCCCTGCTGGTAATAGCTGTAGATGGCGGAGATGACTTTTGGCTTTGCCAGAGCAGATAACAGAGTTCTGCACAGTCTAACTGGCGATTAGTCATCTCTACCTCTGCACCTCCTTTTCTCCTTTTTGCTTCCCTTCTTTTGTTCCCCTTTTCATTCCTTCTGCCCTTCCTTCTCCTTCTTCTCCCACTCCCTTGTTCTTTCCTCCCCTCACCATCTCTCTTTTCAACCCCTTTCCCTCTTCCTCCCTCTTCCTTTTGAGTCCTATCTTCTTCATGTCTCTCTCATTTTGTCTCTCTGTTAGACCGGCTAAAAATAACTCTGCCATGCTCCCACTCCGCTTCTTATTTCTTTCTCTCTCCTTCACTTTCTCTCAGTCCCTTCTTTCTCTTCCATTTGCCTCTTTCTGTTTCTTGCTGCTACTCTCATCAGTAGTAACACACACACACACACACACACACACACACACACACACACACACACACACACACACACACATAACACATGCACACAGTATCAAATTCCTCCGGCATGATTGCTGAACACATTTATCTGCACACACACACACACGCACACACACAAACACACAGACTAATACACACACACAGGGCGAGAGGTCATTGTAAATAACTTGGTTTTCGTGCTTTCATTTCCCTGGGGCATTGGCTCTTGCTTGGTATTCATAACCACAACATGCAGAACCTGACAGACTGACTGTGTGTGTGTGTGTGTGTGTGTGTGTGTGTGTGTGTGTGTGTGTGTGTGTGTACCGATACTGTATTTATGCCCCTGTGCATGTACACACATACACAGGCGTACTTAGTGAAATACTAGCACACTCTAGGCATTTTGCAAACAGATAGATTGAAAAATATACATTCTTGTTATCCCCTTCACCACACACACACACACACATACACACACACACACTCACACACACACACACACACACACACACACACACAAACACACGCACACGCGCACACATACAGTGAAGAGATGATAATAGGCTTTGCTGGAATCCTTTATCCATCTTTACCCGCTGTTCCACTCGTCCACTGATACTTGTAAGACAAATCCTGTCTTCTTCATTTCTCTCTCCCTATCCAACGTTCACCTTTCTAGAACCTGCAGGCAAAATACAGATTACCTGCACATACACACACGTACATTGATATACACACACACACCTGCTAAAACCAGACAAGAGGTTTGTGTTTTGAGACTTTTTAATGTATTTATGCGTTTGCCTTCTCCTGAATAATACATCCTTATTTGCTATTTTCCCCGTGCATACTTTGGGAGACATGGAAAGGAGTGACAATAATAAAAGCAGAGCGGTGTTGAAAATATGAGGATAACTACCAGCTCAGCAGACAATAGTGGATTTTTTATTTTATTTGTGTGGAACAAGAATGGTGACAACTATCAGGAGCTGGATTTCTGTGTGTGTGTGTGTGTGTGTGTGTGTGTGTGTGTGTGTGTGTGTGTGTGTGTGTGTGTGTGTGTGTGTGTGTGGCGCTGTCACACAATCAATGTATGTCCTCATACAAACCAAATTGTCTAAATTCTGTTCCATTCAGTGACTTTATTGGTATGATGAGACAGAAAGAGACAAAACAGAAGCTCGTCTGAGTTACCGAAACAAAAGGTTATGTCTATTGTGATTATTAATCCTTTGGCTTTAAAGTGTGTACATCCAAACAAGATGTTTAACAAATCCAAAACCATTCCAATTTCTTATACACATCTATATTCTTCGCTGCACTTTGCATCACTCCTGCCTTGCAACTTCTTTAAGCACCCTCCATCGACTGCACTCGCTCCCCAGAGTAATGCTGTGTTCACATTGTGGCAGCAGAGGGCAATTTACACGGCCCCTTGCTTTCATTGAGGGATTGATTGTAAATTCCACCACCGCTGATTTGATCTGTGAGCACACAGATGTAAAAACTTTTACCTTCTTCTGGGGTTGAGATATTCTGCCGCATTGATGTAGTCATGTGTGTGTGTGTGTGTGTGCGTGCGTGTGTGTGTGTGTGTGTGTGTGTGTGTGTGTGTGTGTGTGTGTGACTCACTTCGCATTGTCTCGTCTCAAAGCTGAGATGAAGAAGTAGAGCAGTGGTTATTGATCCAGAGCGTCGGGACCCCAAGTCCTGCTGCTGTTCATGTTAGCGATCTAATGAGACACTGTTTACACCGGGGTCGGACTGTGAACGAGTGGGAGGAGAGAAACCAGCAGGACCAGGACTGAGAAGTGCTGAAGAAATTATGTAGAGACTTAACTCTTGTGAGACAATTCTTAAGTATAATAACGATCCGCTGACTAAAAGCTTCAGAAAATGACCACGTCTTGTTATGTGAGGCGTTTTTAATGAACGATCGATATCAATGCTAACCCCACTACCCCCTGTGGCGGGTTCATAAAAGCCACCCTGTGGTTCTCCAGCTTTTAACGCCAAGCGCCGGCAGTAGAAGAAGTTTGATTTGCATCTGTAAGACAGCCATCAGTTAACAGTGAGGAAAACAGAACTGAGATAAAGTTACGCACGGTAATGATGCTGTCTGTAAATAGTCAAATAAATGCACTGAAAATCTTAATGATTGGAACTTTAATATGATCCATTGGGAAAAAAAACATAAAATAATAAAGAGTTATTTCATTTAATTATTTCTCCCAGGAAAGCATCCTCATCGTCCTATAAAACCTGTAACTTCATAGTTTCCACAGTGGCATAATTGGCAGCGTGGCTCTTCATGACCTAAGATTTCATGACCTCCTGGTGGCTGTATATCGTTTATTTTAAAGAACCCAAATGTTTATGCAAAACCATCACAGTGACTTGCATCTAGGAGCTAACAGTCGGAGTCGCTGCAGTGGAGCATGCCTGTTTTTGAACACTTCCTGTCCTCCTGACACTATATCTGTTTATAGTGGAACAACACAAGCAAGAAGCTTGTCAGTGGATTGAATAAGTCTGTTTTATAGTGTTTATCAGAATCACTTGACTGAGGATGCTGACCGCATGACTTGTTTTCCCTGGCAACAATCTGAATGCTACTTTGTTTATTGTTTACTCTAATCACATTAACTTAATTCTTTGTGCTTGTGAGGCGAGGCCAATACACCCTCATGTTTCCCTAAAATGTGTTTGTTTCTCACTCCTAACCCTAACAATTGTCTTCACAATTAGAACAATAGACACACACACACACACACACACACACACACACACACACACACACACACACACACACACACACACACACACACACACACACACACACACACAAAGAGGGCCTGGCTGAATTAATAATGCTTGCCAGAAAAGGAAGGTAATCAATTCAAGTTATTTTCATCTACTATTTGCACTGAATAGATGTCAGAACACTCTGCTCCTCCTGCAGCTTCATTCTGTCTTTCCCATAGAGGCTTATCAAAAAAGCTGAAATTAAATTGTGTCATGTTAAACAGGGTTCTATATTCTCGCTGATTTGAGGGGTTTACTGTATCTGATTGCAAATAACTGTGAGAGAGAGAGGGAGAGAGAGAGAGGGAGGGAGAGGGAGGGGGGAAACAAAAGAAGATAAACAGCGTGTTTGTCTATTTTTTCAAACTTTTAAATTACAATCCACTGAATCTTTGTTATTTTTTCAATTAAGTCTCAATCTTCGGCTGGAGGCTCTCATCGCTGTGGTTTTTCTGCATTTGCATACAAGAGATAATTTCTTTGTTGTTTTGTGTTGATGGAGTTTCCGTCGCTGGTGCTTTTGCTGTTTCAGTTCCAAAAATCACTGAAAACTGCCCGGACACAAGCGATGTTCCCTTCTCACATTGCTTCTCTTAAGCAGTTGTTAGAATCGCTCGGAGGTAAAAACTCTGTAGCAGTTCATAAAAAACATGGGAAGTTTTTAGAAAACTCAAAAAAAGAAACTTAGTGTCACAGAAAGGACCCGTAAGGTGGGAAATCCCTGACTTTAGGGCAGCTTTAATGAAAATGTAATCACTTCTATATCAGTTAGTGACAGAGAACTGTTGAAAGACATTTGTTTGCATGGGACTGTTGAGAAGAGTGCATTGTGAGACTTTTAAGTGTGTGTTGAGAAGGTTTGTCTTCATACAGATGTGCCTGTGTTTGTGTTGAGGACCAACACATACTGTAAGTGACTTTTTCAGAAGCTCTGAACAGCATATTGCGCCCAGCGGCCATCACTCATTAGCGAATGTTGATGGCAAAGGCCAAGTATGATTAGCCAATGCTTCGCTGCACATCACTGCTGATTTTGGCTCTCCACCACCACCGGCTCCCGTTAATCAGGAGCTAATGAAAGGGAACTTGTGGCATATGCGCCACTTAGTCCAAATGAGTCGTCATACCTCCTTCTATGGCCAGAATTACATTCTGAATGCATCGCTCTCTGATTGAAGTTCACTGGTTTCAAACACATCATCTTTCCATTTTCATTTTGTTGTCAGTTTGTGGGCGTAAAGGTCTTGTTGCACATTGGATGCATTCAGCTTTTAAAGTTTTATGCACACTGAAGCCATATCTCCCGTGTATTGCTCTCAGTGAAGTTTTAGAGATAAAAACATTTCATCAGTGAACCATAGCTGCGGTATAAATGTTTTCTGTAATGCTAAATTTGCTAACTGGGTCTAACGAGTTTCATCTCACTCGCCTGGTGTATAACTCGACACTTTAAAGAAACGTAAATGCATTATTGATTACTTGTGATCGTGGCCGTCAAGAGGTAAACAAGCAGTTCATAGAATCCCCGAATGCACTCTCATGCTGCATCTCCACTGCAGGGTACGTCACAGCTCTGCTCAGCTCCACTTGCTCTTTTTTGGTTTTCCATTAGCAAAAGTTGTGGATAGTACCTGGTACTTTTTCGGTACCACCAGGTTCCAAGCGAGCTGAGCTGATACTAGAAGGTGGAGTCACTGCGCGACACGGGACATCCTGCATAAACCCGCCGTTTTAAACAGCCAAGCTACCATCAGTAGCGGCCTCAATAGTTGTATTCACTCCACCCAGATTTTAAGAAATGGCAGCCAACAAAGACACCGTGTACACGACGGCGTACAATTGACAAAGTGCAGACGTTCCTCTGTTTGGTTGCCGATTGAAAGAATTCAGCAAGCGTCACGTTGAAGACGATGTCAGGGCAGTTTCACACGCCATGGCTGTGGCCGTCAGCTGAGAAACCCGCCTACACAGAGAACGTACTGTCTGCAGTGGAAAACAAAATGGATTAAGTGTGACGAGTCGAGTCGGGCCGAACCAGGCAGTGAAAATGAGGCAAAAGAGCTTCTTTGTTGGTTTCAAAAGGCCTGAGAGACACACCTCTACAAGCACTGACAGTTTTCCAATACGTGATACTTACTTTTCCCACGGACCATTAAGGTGACAGGGAGGCTCCAAGGTTAAAGAGACTGTCCATCAGCCTTTTTCTATTTTCTTCTCATCTTTCATCTCTTTAAGCTCCTCAGTTGTAGGTAAGTCCGTTTTTTGACGGGGTAGTCATCGCGGGAGCTTTGTCGTTACACAAAGCCTGGATTGAAAAATACATCTTCATCACTTCTGTCGTGTGCAGCATTTTTATCTAATAAAGGAACTTCAGTGCCTCTCGATTGTTATTAAAGCGGCACTAGTCAATATTTATAGAAAAAAGAAAAAAGTTTTCCAGTCTTGCCTCAATATCACCAGCTGTAATTGGTCTCTCACCTCCGCAAGAACATTTAAATTTCCCTTTGAGGAGTGTGTTAAAATTATATTTAGATTGTTGAGATTATCAGCCATAAAAATGTAAGTGTACCTACCCAAGGAAATGTCTCCAAATGGGTTTTAATATTCACTGATGTTTAAATGAAAAGAGTTTTTTTGTGAAATCCTTTTGAAGACCTGCACATCTCTGTCTGTGTTCGTCATAAATGCCACATCCAGACTATTTTAAACCCGTCCAGCCTTCTTGCTGTCACTCAGCAGAATAAATGGACCCTCTGTCACCCCACCTGTGCTTTACTGTACCTTTCAAGCAGGAGATATCTGCCACTTAAAAATGACAACTGCAAGTACACAATCGTCTATTTTGGAATCATAAGACCTTACAGCATAACAACATTTTAGTGTTTTATCAAATGTAATTTATATACCTTTATCTTGGCAATCGTTGCCACCTTTGTTTTTGCATCACCCACATCTCGGACATTTTGGTTCAAATCTGTCCAGGCCAACACTAACCACCGCACACACACTCATGTACACTCACACAACACTACTTTGCTGTGAGTGTGGCCACCAGCAGACTGGAGTGTGATGAGGGTTTTTCATTTTCCATTCTCAAGGGTAAAACAGCAAAGCGTGTAAAAGAGAGCAACAGCTGCAGTTCAATGGGGCTCTTTGAAGAACTACATCAAACACAGAGAATCATCTTCCAGCCATTGGCCTCACAGTAGAGAAAGTGAAGGGTTTGTGTGTGAGAGAGTGTGTGTGTGTGTGTGTGTGTGTGACCCGCATGTTTGAGAGGTGTGTGGGACTGTTAATCTTTTGGACTTCCCTCAGTCCCTGCCCGCTGCTCCTCATCACTTGGTTTAGATGTCTGCTTGCACATTCTCATCCATATTTAGTTATTGGATCTTGGTTCAAATTGATCTCGTCTGTTAATCTTGTTTATTTTCTGTTTATTTTTACGGCCTTTTTCTTGCTCCCATTCTGACCCTTTCCCTTATCTCACTTCTACACACTTCTCTGCATCACCACCTCTCAACTTTAAGCCTTTCCTTGCTTGCTTGTCCCCGTCTCTGTTTGAACCCCCACCACCCTCATATTTATTTATTTTTTGAAGTGCACATTGTTGTGGTCATCCTGCTCTTCACTCGCCCAGCATTGCTTGTCAATCAAGCCTTTTTCCTTATTTATTTTTTTATATATATTGTGCTTTAAAATGCGTCATCTTCTAATTGCCAGTCGAGTGCCACTCCTTTTTCTCTAAAACGAAAACAATGAGTGATATAGGATATAGGATTTTTCTTTACATTTTGGAACCCAATGCATCCATTCACACTTTCACACAGAAATAGGACACACACAAGGAAACAAACATGATCAACAGAGACTGTTTAGAATGTTTAGAACAGCAAGTTTGAAAGCTTTCATTCTATAGCGAGGTTGGATCAGCATTAAATTAATGTTATTGAGTAACAAAATGTAGGGAGAGCAATACTTTTAAGGAATAGTTTTGAATTTCAGAAAAATGCTGTATATATTTTTTTAAGAGTGTGTTATGAAAAGATCAATAATGTCTGTACGTTAAAGCTGCTTCTTAAGTTTTTATGTACAACTTTGACAGTTTTCAGTTATTCAAAGTTAATTGTAACATTTTGGTTGCCTAAAAATGTCTTGTGCAGCATTCCACCCTCACTTCTGCCGCTTCTGGTTCCCAAAAAAAAACAAGATGGCGACTTCCAAAACGCCAAACATGAGGCTTAAAAACGGTTCTCCACAAACCAAGAGGTGGCGTCACGGTGAATACGTCCACTTCCTGTAAACAGTCTGCGGTCTTTTTGTCGACAACACTTGAACTCAATCGCCTCATTGCTGTTGTCCTCGTCACGGGGTTCCTCTCTTTCTCACTATCCATCTCTCTCTCTTCTTCTTCTCCTGCGGGTGATCGGGGGGGGTTCTTGATTAGAACACACACTGCCAAGTCCCCCAATATCGCATCATTGCATTTGATTAGCTCCAACCCCCTGCTCCCTCCCTTATCACTAGCAGCACAACGGGAGGCACCACACACACACACACACACACACACACACACACATACACACACACACACACACACACATACACACACACACACACACACACACACACACACACACACACACACACACACACACACACACACTTGCACGCACAGATACACATGCATACATATCCCAAACTCACTTGCCAGACTTATCTCAACTCCACGGCTGCCTGCAAACGTGCACTGGCATATATGAACGCACACAATCTCCACACACACACACACATCTGGGCTGCTGCTGGTGCCGTGGCGGTAAGGCATCAGGTAAAGCCAGCATGGCGCTGACAGCTCCCTGTCCCTAATGAAGCATTAATAAACTGCAGCACAAAACAGTGGATCAGAGAGAAGCAGAGCTCCTCACCTGCCTGGCTGTCTGCTGGCTGCAAGGGTGAGAGATGAGAGGGGAGAGGATCACTGTAATCCCCCCTCTTCCAAAAACCCCTCTGCCCCAATTTTCAGAGAGACGTCACCTGCTCTTCAGTGTTCTCTTCTGAAAGTTCTGCAGTTTTCATGATGTCAAACTAAGAGAGACCTCACATAATTAAAGTGCCATACAGGACAACCACTAAGACTCAAGCAGCTCTGCGCTAGAAGTTATACAGCTGGAAGTGCAAATCTCATTTTCTTTACTCTGACGTGCAAATAAATGTCATTTTACTGAAAATGTTTGCATCACTTAAAGATAAACATTGGAATTTTGAGAGATTCAGAGTTGCCGGCAAACAAGATTTGGCAACAGATTTATTTTAAATTCTCTCGAAAAGTTCTTCATATCTGCAGCTCAAATAGAGTTGAAGTGAAGGTGTGTATCCAGGAATGGGCACGGCACAGGAATTCACAATTCGGCACGGAGGTAGACAATACGTCTCTGACTGGCAGACAATGCTAGCCCTCTGATTCAAATGGAGCGAACCTGCTGAGTGTAGATATTCCAGGAGGTGTGTCCATTCAGATGATGCATGCCTGTGATTAAAAGAATTTGCAGCAATTGTTCCGTTAAAGAGCCAATCAAATGCTGCTCCAGCTGTGATTAACTGTGCTTTGGAAAATAGCTGGATTTTTAGAAAATCTCAAATGTAAATGAATCAACATTTAGTCTCTGTTTAAAGTCTGTTTGAACATACATGTAGAGGTATTATGTAATATTCCTTCAATTGGGCCACAGACTGTGGGCTGATCTTTGGGGGGGTCCTCTCCTCGTCACGAGCTAAAGATGTCATCTGTGTTTGTGCTGCGATGCCGTTGACTCAGTATCACTTTGTGTCTTTATCTCTCTGTCTATCTATATCCTTATCTCCAACATCCTTGCCGTCTAAACCTCGCTGAGCTTTCCTCAGACTGAGGAGACTGATCTAATTGGCACAAGGATCATTCTAATTTAGTGCAGCCAGCTTTGCTTGCCTTTTTCAGCTCTTTTTTTGCCACCTTTCACATGATAATAATGAGAAATATATAAGCGAGAATTCCCTGAAGTTTGCTGGGTTGAGCGTGTTTTTTTTCTCCATGTGGGCTTGTTACGCAGATCACATTCACCCAGGCAATTTGCCTGCTTGTCTGAGTCTGAGAAGGGAGGCTTATCTGCACTAACGCCCCATCGAGGCTGCGCTTCGTATCCAAATCGGCCCGTTAGCATTCAAATCAGGAGCCCCCACCTCCCCTTCCTACTCTACCTAGCTCTTGTGCTCTTTACTATCGCCTCCGCCCCTCTCCGCTGTCAACACGCTCAGAGTAAAAGGAGGCTGGAGAGAGAGAAAGCGCGGACTATTATTTAATGAGATCAAGAAGTGTGAGGAGGATGCTGTTTGCTGTCACAAAGTAAACAGGGGCCCCTCTCTGCAGGTGAAGAGGATCGCTGGGCTTCTTCCTCATCTTCCTCCTCTTCCTCGGTAGCTGTGACTGCAGCCGTTGCCGCCAACACTTTAACAACCACCAATTTACCGAAACTGTAAGCGCTCTGACAAGGTGCTTCTGCTTGTCAGGACACACACCTCCTCCTCCCATTTTCAACAGCTGATGCATCAAAACACAATGGCTGAAGGTTATTTCTACTACTACATGCTACATAACAAGTTCTATTTTAAAAGTGAGAATTGTGTAGTGATTGTAGCATGTGTGTAATTGCTGCTGCTGTGATTTAACTTGACTTCTTACAACAAGGTCATTTCTGCAGCGCTGTTGTCCACAGGCCATCAGTGTCTCATTGTTCATATGATTAGACCTAGTCGCTGTCTAGTCCACCATTAAAATCACCACGCTCACAATGACTTATGATTTCAGTGAATCATTTCCCATGAGCCTCCCTTAGTCTGAGCTATACTTTAGTACTTTTATTTTGAAGTTCCTTTGAGCTGTCTTTGTCATAAATTATGTGTCGAGCCAGTCCCTGCTGCAGTACAGCACAAATATGAAATGGGAAAGCGTTCGTTAGCGAGTCTCACGCACCGAACCTCAAAAGGACTTGACAGGAGCGAGCGGAAAAAGAAATAAGGGGAAAAAATGTCATGAAGATGCGGAAGGCGAGGTGGGGGGATATCCTTTGATCAAGAGCACTCCTCGTAGAACTCCTGTCTCCTTACACATCCATAATATATCTCTGCTGCATATGTTCCGGTCTCGAAACAAAATGCACAGCAAAGAATACGTGATTCAGTACAACCAACCCCCCTCTCCTCTTTTAAATTAAATGTGTTCATGTTGGTTGTAACAAAAGAGGGGATAATATCAGACAGGGGTAAATATTTATTCTAAAAGTGGCGGGCTTAGGAAATGAGAGAGCTGCCGGCGCGGGTCTGTCCACGACAGTCATAAATATGTATCGTGCAGCGAGATGACAGGCAATCGTAATCTGATTGCCGCCTTTTGTCGAGCATATGAAACCCAAGGAAAGCTCCCGTCAGTGGCGAGCGCAGGCGGAATTAAAAGTTGCACCCTGTCCAATCATTGGAATGAGTCACTCAGCGACAAGTGGCATGCTGTTTCATTAGAGGGGAAACAAAGTCCTCGGGGGGAATACCTCTCTCCTCTTTTCCCTCCTCTCTCTCTCTCTAAATCCCAATTGTGGAAAGGTAAATATTCAGAGGGTCGCTTTTCAGCCGTGTCGATTAAAACATGCTTAGGCATAGCAATAGAGAAATGTGTTGTGAATGCAAAGCTCCAGAATCAATTTGTGCTTTGCTACGAAACCAAATGCAACTTGATTGTACCAGTAGACAGCTGTGGCAGTGCGCACTTACCCAGGGGTGTGAAGTAGTTCTTCAAACCTAGAATAACTGCATTGGGCTTCCAAAAGTACACCAGCAGCCACTTAAATAAGGTGGTCTGTCATCCATGATGCACTCCAGTGTACAGTAGCAGTGAGTGTCCTGGAGTACAGCCGGTTGGCAGCTGTGTTTTTTCCCCTCTGCTTTTGACTAAACCTTGTTTTCTTGTCTCTGTCTGTAACTGCAGCTCTGAAGGACCCCTGCACCGAGGTGGCCTGCAGCTACGGCAGCACCTGCATCCAGTCTTCAGATGGCTTGTCAGCCAAATGCATGTGCCCCCTCGGCTGTGAGGGCAAGCGCGAGCAGACGGTGTGCGGCAGCGACGGAAAGGACTACCGCAACGAGTGTGAGCTCTATCAGCACGCCTGCAAGAACCAGAGGAACATACGAGTGCAATACCAAGGGCACTGCGGTGAGCTCGCTCCTCATGTTTACTGTCTTTTTATTGATTCCTTCCTTTAGTCTGTTTGGTGTCCAGCATTAATAAAATCACATTTCCTCACAGCCCAAGATACCAAACTTCAAACTTGTTGGATGATATGTTACATTTAAAACTAGAAAAGGTTGTAAACAAAGAGGAAGAGTTTCAGATCAAGGACCACTTAACCGATAAATAAACACTCACGGACCACCTAACTCCCCAAATGCTGTCGGAGCTCCGTGCAAGAGGGGGCCACTCTTTGAGAAAGACTGCTCAAGATGGAGGCAAAGATAACAAAATGAATTTATCTTGTGTCATGCATAACTTTAGTTGATCATAACATATCAGATGCTGCGGTTAAAATTGAGACCAAACCTTTTGTATGGATATCAGTTTTTGAGCCACGACAACAGATTAGGTAAGGCTGGTTGTTTAGCCAAGCCGATATCTGGAAATGCCTTTTGCTCTTGAAGCAATTGTTTATCACTTGCGGCCCCTAACTGGCCGGTTAGTAGGAGTGAGGACTCAGCAGCATGACGCAAAGACTGTTGAGAAAATAGTTTTTTTCATAAATTGTGAATCACTGCAACCATGAGAGGTCCTTGTGCATACAGTCATAAATGAGAACCTGCGGACTGACAGGAAGATAGACACACACACACACACACACACACATGACTGAGCACATCATCTCCCCATAGGCTTACGCCAGGCAGAGATAATGATATAAGCAAGTGAAAAGAAGAATATCCTCACATTTGAGCTGCTGGATGCTTATTTTTTGTGGGCATGTTTGCTTGACAAATGACTTGAATGACTACTTTTCTTTCTCCTCTATATTCTCTGCTTTTGTCTTTTTCTTCTCTCTACTCTGTTTACTACCTCTGGCTTTTGTTGTTTCTCCTTCACATACCCCCACTTACTTACGGCACGCCTCTGCTAATTCTCATTTTTCATTCAGGTTCCTTTGCTTTACACAGGTACACCTGCGGTGCGAATTGTTGTTTTCTCTAAGTAGATCTTCAGCAATGTCGTTTTCATCAGGCCCGGCTTTTTTTGCTCATCCTTGTTATCATCAGGCGATAGTTGTTTACTCCCAAGGCGCTCAACTTTGAGGTTTCGTTTGTTTGTTTTGAGCCAGATGGAAGGAAAGAAAAGCAGACACAAGCTCTGTCTCCAAGCAGCGGGCGCCTCCGGGACACAGAGCAGGGTGGTGGGGGAAGAGAGATGGATGTGCAGGTCTGCCGGCGGAAGGTTGGTCGTATAAATCCAGCCTGAGTCGGCCAAAGTGACCTGAGTTGGCCCGTCCTCCCTGGGGAGGCATGAAGCTCAGGGGGCCGATCGGCCCTGATGGTCCTCTAAATCTTCCTACAGCCATTTCATCTAAAGCCTTGGCTATTTCAAGTCGCTAGCCCTAGCCAGACAAATGCAGTTGATTTATCCGCACTGCTAGTCTTTGCAGCAAACAGGCCATTCTTTTTGTAATTACCCTACTTGCTCAGCTCGAGGAAAGCATGGATCCTGGAAGCTGTTCTTCTCACTTTATGGGAGGTAATGGTCTTTCTCTCAGATAATGGTCTGGCTGGCGGGTGAGGCACTGCGTCATGCGGAGACGCTGCATGCATTACGATAAAACCCCTGTTTGCTTGGTTGCTAGTCTCTACAAGCTTTTTGCATTGTGTTGATAGAAGACAATTTGAGAGCTGGCCCTGGCCACTCCGCCTCTGAGCCCCTCTGCAGCCAAAGCGCTCTGTTCCTTTTTAGGCCTCTGCATTGTCGCTCCTTGTATCCCTGCCAGAGGTCTTTGCAAACCATTTCTCCTTGTTCCCTCTTTCTCATTCTCTTTCTCTTCCTCTCTACTCCTTTCCCGATGATAGGGTGTTTCATCCTCGGTGTGTTTTGAATGACTCGCCGGCAGCTTGGCA
The DNA here is from genome assembly GCF_900634415.1 of Cottoperca gobio. NCBI lineage: Eukaryota > Metazoa > Chordata > Actinopteri > Perciformes > Bovichtidae > Cottoperca > Cottoperca gobio. Next base: position 17,841,795 of record NC_041361.1, read on the forward strand.
GTGATTTGATAAGTCACGGTGCTACATAAATCCTTTGTCTTCCCACATGCTGAAAGCGTGGCGGGCAGGATGAATCTCGCGCTCCTGTTTCAAGAAGTAACACCCCGTCCCCATCCCCAGTCCCGCACATCCACAAACCAATTCCATTATGATCACAAACTGATACGGACGCGCGTGCCAGACCGACACTCCCCTGGAAGCAGGGAGGTGCCAGGGAGCAAATCAAACCGACCGTCTCTTCATCCATTTCCTTGTCTCGCCTTCACATCCAAGGTCCCAGTCTGATCTGCTCTCAGCGGCTGGGCCACTGATAATATCTGTGGAGTAGCAGTGATGGAGGGTCATGTCGCCTCTTCCCTTTCTTAGTCTTCTCCTTTCTCTCCTCTTCTTCACTCTCTGTTTACAAGACAAACAAAAGTTAATGCTTTCAACCTTTTCTGAGATAGTTATGTTGTTCACTGCCATTTAAAAACAGGAACTTGACTTTGAAAGGTGCCAGTTTTGAGGCAATAAGCTTTATCCTGATTTATGTTAATGTGTTTTTTTTCTTTTACCAAGCAATTGTTGTTCTGCAGAGGACTAAAAGATGGACAGATATGTTTTTTGATTAAAGCTTTCTTGTTCAGTCCCCCTAGGGTCTAATTAACATTCAAATATGTTTAAATGTTATTTCACAAATACAATTGTTCTACATACTATGCTGTACTGCAGCGCATATTCATGAAAGGCTTTGTCTCCACAGACCCGTGTAAGGACAATGAGAACAGTCTGAACACCATGTGCCGGGTGGAGGCTCTCACCCGCCAGCCCCTCATCTTCGGCCTGCCGGAGTCGTGCCTCCCGAGTAATGAGCCTCTGTGTGCCAGCGACGGCCAAACCTACTCCAGCGAGTGCGCCATGGGAGCAACGGGCATGCAGAAAGGCATCAAGCTTAAGAAGATCCACGCAGGACGATGCAGATGGCTGAGTAAGGGCAGAGTTCTTGTGGAAAGATTAAGTCAGCTGGGATCACTAGATGCTACATTCTACACCTTTTTATAATCAGAACAAATCTCTTACCCTTCATCGTGAAGTGGAAGTGTGTCTTTGATGTGGCTCACATACAATTGAAAAAAGAAATAGGCATAGAGCAGAAATATATTGGATAAACAAAAGTATTTGTTGATATGGCAATAGGAGGAGCTGAAGAAAAACCTTCTAGCTTGTTGGTGGGCAGACATAAAAGGAAGTAGGGGAAAGTCAAACACTCGTAACTCCAATGCAGACTTTTTATTGTTATGCTCTACCATGAGTCAACTCCTTTATGATGTCCCCCTGACTTTCCTTTGTTGTCGTAGCTGAGACTTTTTCTGTGCTGTGGCTTCGAGCTCAACCAGCTCAATACCTGCCACAACCTTGCACCTCACAGCCATCATTTTCCTAGATGTAATCTTTTATAACCCACCTGTAGCACTGTAGGATATCCACAGACTATGACAAGTTACGTTTCGTGTGTAATGTAATATGTAACAACATCTTCAAAAAGAATGCACTGTTGTAAGAAATAATCCGGGTACACATCTGAAACATTCAAAGTACACCGTCTGCTTACCTTCAAAGCAATTTGGCCCTTCAACAATGTAATACGTTCTCGCAAACAGATTTATCAAACCACATCATGAGACATCTGCTTCACATTATCTAACGTGCACATTCACACCATTTATTTCTAAGAATCTGAACAGGTGAACTGTAGGTTGACAACAGACAACAGACTGCTGTCCCTGTCCTGCTCCACAGACAGGCTCAACAACTCTTTTGTCCCCCTGGCCATAAGACTGTACAACTCCTCTTGGTGGTGGCCGGGGGATTCAGATTCAATTACATTTCAAATCACAACAGCCTGTACTTTTACCTTCACTTTGTATTTCTAACATTTGTCACTTTATTACTTCATTTTAATTGTTGTATGTCATGTTTTAAGCTACTGGATGCCTGAATTTCCCTCGGGATAAATAAAGTATCTATCTATCTATCTATCTATCTATCTAGGTGAGCTAGCATCAAAATGTGGCTCTAACAGCACTCCAGTGCACGGTACAGAGATAAATGACTCTGAGGTCTCGGGGTCTGGACTGTATCCATGCTAGCAGTAGCCTCCTCCAGCCTGATAAGAGGCTCCAGGGTTGTTATCTGTGCTATTAGAACAGGGGTTTTAAGCCTTAGTCAACAAAGAGCTGTCAGCTTTTACTGTACATCTGATAGCTATCGGAGGAAATCCAATTTTCCCGCTGTGTTGTTAGCGGGAGCCTCACAAAGCCACAGCTGTGTTGGTTTACGGCAGTGATGTGTGGAGACCCACACCCACGTACTGAGACCCCTGACAACACCAAAGACAAGAATAGATCGCTGCATGACCCCCCGATACACACTTCTTTGACACACCAGAGTCCTCCTGTCCGCTCTGCTTGACAGGCTGATGGAGGAGCGTGAGGGCTTAAAATTCCCGGTCCGAATTTGTGTTTGCGTGTCAGTTCGTGTGTGCGAGCAAGTGGATGGACGTTTTCCTTTTCCGCTCTGCCTTTTTTCAAATGAAAGAATAATTCAATTGAAAACAGAGATCCATGAAATCATATCCCTAAGCAAATTACAAATGGGTATCTAATGAAAATGGCCATTTTGACTTGTAACCATGACATTGCACATCCTTGTAGCCCTCTCACTCAGATACAGCAGCGATGTAATTAAGTGTGGCGTGACAGGCTTTTAAAGAAAGGAGAAAAAGGAATTGAATTGGTGTACAAATTTGATCCACTGATCAGGAATGAAATGAATTTGAAGCCTTGTGAGCGCCTCCAGAACAGAGGCCTGCTTCAAATTGGATTTTCCCACTTCAATGGCAAATTTGCTATTTCACATTAACAGTATTTCTTTTTCTTTTTTAATTCCCATGGTAGATTTGTGCTTAGTGAGTCAAAAAATGTAATGAATATAATAGTTTAGACTTTAACTTGACCCTAAAATAAAATTCTTGAGTACTTTGAGTTCCCCAATAACTTTATTAAAACTGTGGAACTTTTTTTGTTAAGTTTGATGGGAGCACGGCAAATATGATCTCTGTCATGGGTTAGCAATCATGGATATTATTGTAATAAACTCAATAAAAGTAAAAAAGCTGAAATAGAAAGAATATTATCCTGAAGCGAAAATGAAACTATTGTATTTCAATAATATGTGAAAGTTTTTCTTTTTCATCCTCCAGTCTCCAGCGTGGTAAGAGCAATCATTTCTGCCACATTGGTAAATTACTCTCCCAGCTTCAAGAGAATTCACCTCAAGTTCAGCAAAAACACATGAATGATGTTACTTTTCTAAAACAACAACAAATGAACTGCTTCTCTCCCAACAATGAAACGGTGAACAGTCAAAATAAACTCATAACAACTCTAGAGAGTGACTCTTGCGTCGTACGACCAGCTTTGTGTCCGACCACCTGCAATCTCTTTTTATTGTTTTCAAATGTCATTAGTCTGATCTTACATTTGTAGTCCTGCTATTTAAATGTAATTACACAGATTTGTTTTTGCATTTTAAATAGTTATGACCAGTCCCCTAGATTATTCTTATAATAACTACTTAATACTCAATTAACATAACATATAATCATTTCTGGTGAGTTGCTAAAATAATTTCTGAAAAAGGCTCAACCTCTGCTGCTGAAAGAAAAGCTTTTACACGCGCTGCCAGTGGCATCAGTCCACCCCAACATGCAATTACTGTTTAGATGAAAACTGATTTATTTCCCCACGCTCAGACACAAAATGCAGTTTGTTGTACGCTTGCTGAGTACTTCTGTTGTCCTGTATAGTGATCAGTCTGTCACACTGTTACAAGTATTCCAGTTGGAAACTCTAAACCTTAACAGTGTTTAAACAGATGGGTGACAAAGGGAAAAAACCTGAAGAACTGAGTGGAGCTTAGGTTAACCCTAAATCGTCCAATCCACAAATCCTAAATTCATCCCTTTTCTACCCGTGTCCTTCTTCCAGAGGACTGTCAGGAGGCGTGTCTCTTCAACGCTGTGTGCCTCGTGGAGCAGCTGATCGCCCGCTGCTCCTGCGACCCCATCGAGTGCGACGGCACCTACAAGCCCGTGTGCGGCAAGGATGGCCGCACCTACACCAACGACTGTGCTCGACGCAAGGCCGAGTGTCTGAGCAAGACTCTCATCTCCGTCAAGCACCCCGGGCCCTGTGGTGAGTGGAGCTGGAGGATGGGGGAGAGAGAGGAGCTTTACTGCACATGCTGCTGCCTCTCAATCCTCTCTCTGCTTATGTTAATACTTATCCAATGTGTTTTCCCTTCTCTGTCTTCTAGGCTAACTGTATGTGTGTCCGTGCTTTACTGAGAAGTGTTTGAAATGGTTCGGTGATGCTCTCTGAAGGGGTGGGGGGGTGGGGGGTTTGTTGGGGTAACTCAAATGGACAGGACGTGTGTGCCTTCCTTACAAAAAACGTGCTTTCACTTCTCCACCTCCCATCCATCTCCTCATCCCTGTCACGCTCCATCCCTCCATCTCAAACACACACACCCCAAATGAAACGCCACCTTCATGTTTCATTCATCCACTCTCTGCCTTCTACTCCTCCACTAGTGCCAGTCTTCCACTTCGGTGGCTTTTGTCATTTGTTCTCCCCCCCCTCCCCCCTCTCCTCTGTCTTTGTCTCTTGTGTGTTGCTTTTTCTTGTATTAAAAAAAAGCTATTCTTTCTTGTTTCAGTGCGTCAGTCAGTCTGTCTGTCTGTCTTTGTCCATGTGGTCGTCCTCCTGGCTGCCTGGCTGCAGGTGGAAAGTGGGGTCACCCAGTGGGCGACCTCATCAGGTGGATTCTGAGGGGTGAAGCCCTTCCCCTCGCTCCGAAAGGACCTAACAGCAGGGGTCTTGTACAGCTGTCTTTTTCCTCTCGCTCCGTCTGTCTCTTTGTGTCATTAATGTCCTTTCCTTCTGTTTACCCTCCTGCAAAGATGTGATCCGTGAGGTTGGAGAAGTCTTCCTCTCTCCCTGCTCTCTGTGCTTTATTTCATGTCCCTACCTGCCTAACCACTGCTCACCTCTGACTCCACTCTGCATGAAGTAGTGCACACCAGCTCTCAACCTCACTAAAACATTTGACACTGATCTGTGCTTGTCACTTTTTGACTTGGGTGTGGTGTACCTCCTTGTAGGATCCCTCAATTCAGTTTATGTTCCTGCCTATCAAGTGAATCTCATCTCATCTGAACCTACGACTGAATTAGAAGTGTTTTTAGTTGTTTCCCATCATGACCAGATAACCCGGCATGCATAATAAAGCCGGAGCAAACTGCTCGTGCTGCTTGTTGTGATACGTAATGCCCCAACCAGACATGTTGTGTTATTTTGTCCAGAGCTGCTCTCTACATTTTCATTGTTGTTGTGACAGAGGCCGATAAAACCAGAGAGATCTGTCAGTCCCCCAGGCGTTGGGTTGGAGCTGAATACCAAAGTTATCTCCAGTTGTCAGCATCAGGAGGCTCCAGCTCTCATTAGCATTATTCGACCGTCTGAGCTGTGCATAAATTAAGTAGGGGGAAATGGCAGTGCGAGCTCTTATGTATTTTGCTCTGTTTCACTATTTCTGCCAAGTGGTGTCTCAGCTCCCCCCCCCCCTCCCCCATTTGTTTAGTTATTTTACTTTCCTTCTCTCTCTTCATCCTTCCTCCCTTCCTCTGCGCATCGCAGCCGTCAGCAATTGGTAGTATGTTTATTTAATGCATTTCTATTGACATTTGCATATTTTTCAAAACAGAGCGCCACGAACGCCCCTCTCCCTCAATACAGTTTTAATTAAACATCAAAAGAGGCAAGCGTAGGTGCCCACAGAGACTGTTAGTTTAGTCAGACAGATGATATGAATGCAGTGTGTGTGTGTGTGTGTGTGTGTGTGTGTGTGTGTGTGTGTGTGTGTGTGTGTGTGTGTGTGTGTGTGTGTGTGTGTGTGTGTGCGCGAGTCCATGCGCATGTTAGATCTGTCTTTTTGTCCAAACAGAAAAACTACATCATGTGAGAAAAAATATCTTCTAAAACGCTTGTAACTTTAAAATGACGTAAACTCACAAGCACTTAAGATGTTTATCATTGAGGATCACTGAAGAATCTCAACGCTGATAGGCTCCTGTGACACTGTGTGTAATGAGGCTGCACGAAAAATCGTCTTTGTGTTTGGTGTGAACACGGCATTAGGACTGAGTCCAGATTACATAGAAGCCCCTCTCTGTAATGTAAACGTGATCTCTAACCCTTAGAGACACCCATGGGATGCATGCAGTATGTGTGAGTGTGTGTTTCTCTATCTTCTGTAAAGACTGCCTTGTCAGAGACGGATCAATAGCCCACACTGATCACACACTGTATACAATGTGAGACACACACTTCCATTGTTCTCTGCTGTGTTTGTGCTCTGACAGTGACTGGCAGTGTCAAAAGAAGCCTGCACAATGACCGCCGTGTGATCGCGCTACGCTGGCACGTGGATCCAAAGCTTCAGGCAAAGTTTCATGCATCTGAAAAGGAAGAGTTTGATGTATTGAATTACCAATATTTGATTAATAATGATCCCCGTCCTCGTTTCATTGGCTGAGTGGTGCGTCTGTGCGGGATGATCGATCGCCCTGTCAGCTGTCAAACGGATGAAATTCTCCAGTTCTGGCACTGTCGTAAATCTCTTTTCATGCGGGTGACAGCGCCGTAATGTCTCCTCCCCCATTCCGGCGCTCGCCTCCACAAAGAACGGTCACGCAAAGAACTCGCATGTCCATAATGTCGTGACTGCTGTCTTCCCCGGGGCAATTTGATTGACATCTAAAGCTTGTCAATTTAGAGATCGAGACGCCACGTGGTATTTAGCTGATTAACTTACGTCCCGGCGGAGTCACAAATCTTGGAGACGTCTGAGAACACGTGTTCCTGTGAAGGATTTGCTGGAAGTGAATCAGAGCCGGCTGCTGGGAAGCAGAGTGATTGGTCTGCAGCCTTGGAGTCTTACATTGAATATAAGAGCGCTGTGACACTTGAGGAAGAAAACATGTTTGTCATCACCAGACCTGCTTTAGCATCCACTTTTCAGAAATCATGTTTCATCATGAACACATACTGAATACTTTCAAGCTGAAGTAATGAAGTCCTGTTTGATGTCAGCACAGCAGGGCTCCAGAACAAACTAAACAAGGAAGTGTGCGTGCAGCGTTGGATATTGTAGCAGATAAATATATTTAGAGGCACCCTAAAGTTTTCAAAAGCTTTTCTTCTTTTTTTCTCTTGCTTTTATGTTTTCCATACACTTGATTGTTCAGTATTTTTAGGCTCATCGACAGATTTTGAAACTTCAAATTGTTAAACTAAAACAGAATTTGGTAGGAAAGAAAGCAATAATGATCAAAAAAAAGCTTAGTGGGTCCTTAACTCCTCACTGTACCTGTGTGTAATGTACTCTGCTTAATGTGCTTTCGCTCGGCCCTGAGATACACTGCCTGCAGCTTTATGAAAAGATATTTGGAGCCGCAGTTTCAGTAATGCTGCGTTAAAAGAACATGGTTCAATCACTGTGAAGAGTTGTCCCTGCCATGTGTGTGTGTGTGTGTGTGTGTGTGTGTGTGTGTGTGTGTGTGTGTGTGTGTGTGTGTGTGTGTGTGTAATGGACAGCAGCGTTCCCATTAAGCCGAAGTTACACACTGTAAAAGAGAGTCAACTGATCTGATAGTAAAAACCAGAAAAAAGCAGAATTATTCACATAGACTTCTATTGAGGAGCATAAAAGATTTAAAAACTAGATTCAAATTAAGTCTTTAAAAATGATATATATTTATTTTGAATCACAGGCGACTTTATAATAAAAAATGTTTAGTTTAAACTTTGTTTAACTTTATTTGTTTGTCTTGGCCCAAGTCATATCGCTTCTTACTTCCTGCGCAGATGTTTCCCTCCCCCCCCCCCCCCCGCAGCCCCTTTAAGCTATTTGAGTGCATATTCAGTAGTACGTTGAATCAATGGAAGCAGGAGTGTGAGGTGGCTCACCACATCTCTCTGGAGCCTGTTGATGTTCTGGCCTCACTTCTGGTGTTAGCAGAATAGGAAGCAGAGAGTTTCTTAATTGGTAGTTAGGGTGTTCATAAAACATAAATACTAGCAGCGTGTGGTTTTTGAGAGCATAGACGAAGATTATTCCGTAAAACCACTGAAACACACACAGTTTGAGAGAAACACATTGGCAGGCAAACCAGAAGTGAACAAATGAAAGAGCTAGTTTTGCGGACGGAATTCTCTATTCACAGCTCTTTTGTCATTTCATGTGCGTACAGCCCAGTGTCTGTGTGTGAGTGCATGATTGCGAGCGCAGTGCAAACTTGTGGAAGTGCCAGTGAGTTGCTTGAAATGTGTTGCCTGTCGCCTTTGGAGGTTAACACGAAATCACTCAGCGGCAGACACATTGTCAATGACAAAGAGCTCTGCAAAGCAGGAAAGGAAATTCAGTCACCTTAGGTGTCAAAACTCTGTGCCGAATATTTTATCATTTGCATGTTTATCTGATTAGCATCTCTGCCGGCTGCAGTGATTGGACTCACAAACAGTCGGGGAGCTTGAGTGTGTAAGTCAGCCTCACATCACCAGTGCTGTTTTTCCTAATCAACTTAATTAGAGGAAGTGCCGTGGGAGCTAGATTGACAGCAGCCAGGGAACACCGGTCCACTTACTGCGGCCCACAGGCTGTCATCGTGCAGAAATTGCAGAGAAATTTGGGTCAACAGGGTGCCGTAAGTGACTCGAGGCATTGTGGGTGTCACACACCATCGGGCTGTGATCAGCAAAACAGTTCTTCCAATTTCTACATCTTTCATTTCATTTCCTGTTTCCTCTGCTGTGGCTCTTGACTTAATTGAATATATTATAAATGTCGAGTGTCGCCGTTTTCATTTTCACTTATGTTTTCCTTTGCATCAGTCTGAGAAATCATTTTTTGAAGGCGCACACACCTCGATGATAAAAACGCTTGTGAGCATTTGATGCTTTTTAGATGTCACGTCACCTCTGATAGATGCATGTCACAAAAATCAGGGATCCCAGCTAGCTTGTCTTTCTTCTTTCCCCTCGCTGTTTTCGCTTGTCACTTTTTTTTGAAGAGCAGCACGTTCCTAGTTGTAAATGCAAACAGAAGCCTCGATACCCCCCCCTCCTGTGATAAGTGTTCACTCGTAGACAGACACAGCCCGCGGGTATGCCTTTTGCTGTATGCTAATATCGCCTTTTGTCTGCACCTCCCTTTCCCTCGACTAATATGATACATAAATGTTTTTAATGTGAGGGAGGCAGAGTGAGTCGGATCAAAGCCCCGCAGGTGAAGAAGCACAGAAGGCGGGGCTTGCTGCAGATTGGCCGTGCCCCATCGGAGTCATGTGTTGTAATGGCTTGTTGGTGATTGTCCCTGCCAGTTGGCCACTGCAAACATCACCTGGATTACACTGATTCACTACCCTGCAAAATACAGGCAGCGATTTGGAATTGCACACAGACCCGAGGGGGAAAAGTCCAATTAACATATGTATGAGCTGAGCAGAGATGGGAGGAAGCTCTCGCCAAAATAATCTCCTAGCATTTCACCGACATGTTTCGGGGAGGGGGGTTAACAGTGTTCGCCTGCTCACTGCAGCAACCGCACAATCGCAGGCAGTGTCATGCCGGAGCTTGCTGTGCCATCACGGAGACCTGACGAGGGCTTGTTAAGCTTTAGAAGTTGTTAAGCTTTAGACTTTACCAGTCAGATAACACCACTAAGTGGGAGGTAATGATACCGGACAGGAGAGCAAATATCAACACATCAGAGGAACATGTCCGCTCAATTCTTTCGACGTGGCCGTCCAGCGCCTCTTCCAGGGCGAGTTGACACAGCGTGGCCTAACCTGAAGTAATCCCCTCCGAGCCCCGAAGCGGGGCAGTGCTATTAAAATACCACACTAATTAAAATAGAGAAGTTACACAGCCGCTGGTGGGAGAGAATACAGACTCAGGTGACACCCAGAATGTAAAGTCCTCTCAACCTGCGGCATGGTACAGAAACATATCGTAGCCGAGTGCACACTAGCAGAGCAGAGTCCTTGATTAGAAAGAAATATTCATGTTTTTTTTGTTTTTTTTATTCATACTCTTTCTTCTGACTTTTCCCCACTGCCTTAGCAGCCCACTCACTGCACCTGCCCAGTCACTAAAACAATGCCTTGGCTACTACGCTTATTATGTATTTGGCACGGCAGATGTTCCCATTCAACTGTCAAGCTAATTTTCACATAGAAATAAAAATAGCTTGGTTTGAATCCAGCAACTTTGGTTTGTTCTGGACCTGCCTGACAGTAACACTGATACATGCATGAAGAAGATTGAATTTAAGTATCTGGGAGACGACCAGGAAGAGAAAAAGAACTGGAACAGGCTTGTGAACAACATCCCACAAGCTTTAGTTGTGACAGGCTGCCATTTCAAAGCTTCTGCTTGCATCCAAGAGAAAGGACAAGACAGCTTTTTAACTGTGTCATAAGATTTGTACACTTGGGGAGTTTTGTCTTGTCTTTTCCTTTTTTTTTTTCTTACACCCTCTCCAGTTAATAAATCAGGCAGATTTTTTGCCCCCCAGAGGCAGAGGATGATAATAAAAAAAATTAGTTTTGGAGGGGAATTTTCTTTCATCTTTGTTATGTGTGTGAAACAAAGAGAATGGGAGACTAAGGCGTTATCGGAGGCTGCAGTTGTGTTTTAGGAGCCCATCCTTGGGAAGTGGGCTGGTGAACTTTTACGCAGGCCAAGGTTGTACAGTTAAGCTGGGATCACAAGCTTACCACTGTTACACACAGGCTCACTCGCAGACACATGCGAGGAGTTGAAAAGACATCACAGGGAATCAATTGTTTTTGAAGCCGTACCAAATTGAGCGTCATCGAGTAGCTTACATATTTATGTGGCACCTCCAAGCTCTTTTGAAACAGCAGCTTGGCATTAAAACACAAAAAAATCAATAGTTGTTTTCCGCCTTCTGATGTGAAACATTCACTTTCCAAAATGGGAGTGCTTGTGTCCTTGCTCGAGATCCAGTGAGATTTTTTCATTTACAGACAAAAGTTAGGCAGAAAAAAAGTCGGGGGTAGTGGACAACCGTAGCCTTTACATAAAAAGTGGACATAGTCACGTGACAACCCCCATTGTGGACTACGGTTTGAAGACTCGAGTTTGTCGTCATTTACATTTTTTGCAACCTGACAAAGTGAAAACACGGAGAGCATCCAAACCGGACAACACCATGTGCTAGCGACATGTAAGGTAGCCCCGCCTTAATGCACACTCTGCTTTATCGTCTATTTTACTCTAAATGGGAGCATAATTTACTAAATGAACATCATTCTCTTTGAAGAAGACTTGAAACTAGCCATTGTGATAATAAACGTGTCATTAAAACGTTTACTGAGGTAATAAACCAAGTGAGAAGTTGGGTCATTTTCTCATAGACTTCTATACAATCTGACTTTTTTTTGCAACCAGTGGAGTTTAAGGCTCCACTCTTCAGACCTGGAGATTGTCGCCTGTGGATAACCTACAGTATTCGATCCACTCTACTTTTCTAAAGTTGCTGTCATAGTTTGTAAATATGCTCCACAGAATTGGTCTTAAGACATTCAGGTGGCATTTATCCTTATTGCACATCCCCCGCCCATCGCCTCAATCAGAGTGAAACAAGCTAATTGCCTCCGTCTGTGCTATCAGTTATATAATAATAATAATTTACCCCAGCATCAGAGGCACTGCTGAACGATTCTGAGCTGATAAATGAATCATTGGGCTCCGAGCACGACAAGTCGCCCCCCGCAATGCCATCTAATCCCGTAATAGTCACAATAATGATGGAGCCATGGGTGGTGTCATTACAAGGGGCAGTTTCCATGACAGCACCCCTAACCTCTCTAACAAAAGCAAAAATAAAAGGTAGACTAGAGAAGTTTGAGATTAAAATGCACCTCTTTGAGTGTTTCTCATCAGAAATGATTTGATGCCTCCGTCTGCTTTTTCTACTAATCTGCAGACACACCACATTTAGCTGAGTGATCCGACCCTCATGCGTGAAGCCTCGCAAATGAAAATTACGACGGAGCCCGGCTATCGTCTCTTGCTTACTCTTGATACCGGAGTGTTTGCGGTCCTACCTAAAGGCTCAAACTTTTAACCATCAAGCCTTCAACACTTACACACACTCACTGGCTCCCTGTCTCAGTATACACGATGCCATGTTATATTTGTCACTGACACATAAAGCTGTAAAGAATTGATTGAGTCAGGACGGGAGGCTCTGATCAAAGGATTGTTCATAGCAGTTTCCTCCTCTCTCTCCTGAAGTCACGTTATATCAGCCCAGCCGACACCCATCTGCCCCCACCAAGAATCATAGGTCCAGTTTTTCGTTTTAATGAAGTCCTGCTGGAGCTTGTGCGTGAGAGGGAGAGACTGAAGCAGACACCTCTCTGTGATGTTCACATTTCATATCAGCCTCTGCCCAGGAGCGTGCCTTTTTGTGAATTATTAAGCAGAGGGCTCTTTCTTCTCTTTGCCTGTTTCTTCTTTTTCCCTCTTTCTCCGTTCTCTAAATATTCTCTCCCTCTTTCCCATTTTCTTCCTTTTCTTTTTCTCGCTCCTCCATGTCAGTTCAACCGGCTTTGGCTGAAGCGGTGGCTCTCACTGAGATGCAAATGGAAGTCTTTGAAGGGGCACATTGGGAACGTCAATTAATCCAGGCATTTACTCGCCTAAAAAAAGTCTGTGCAGCCATTGTTTGTAGACCGTTTCATCTCTGTTTTGCTACGGGAGCCACGCTTTTCATCAGCTGTCCTCATGCCACCGGATACGGCGGACTCTTCAAAGATTCAGGATACATCAGGATAGGCACAAAGGCGAGGGAATGACATAGGAAGCTGCGGAAGCAGAGGTGTCACTTTAACAGGGCTCAATTGCGTACTACATCATATCGCCTTTCCTCCCCAAACCTTTTCTAACACAAAACCGGCAGTTCTCCATGTAGCTATGCTCTAACTTACCTCCCCCTCACCTCTGCCCTCTCTAGTCCCAGACCTCTCTCCAACCTCTGCTTTATATTCTTCCCGCTTCCCATCTAGCCACTTCAGTATACCCTCTCTAACTTTGCTCTCTATCTCTTTGGTGATCGGCCTTCAGATCTCAGCATACCGAGCCCCTGCCTGGAAAAAGTGTGCGATCACGGAGCGGTGTGCGTGGTCCAGAACAACGAGCCGGTGTGTGAGTGCCCCGAGGCCTGCCCGCAGACGTCTGACCCTGTGTGCGGATCCGATGGCCACAGCTACGGTAGCCCCTGCGAGATGCGGGCAATGGGTTGCGCCCTGCAGAAGACCATTCACATCCAACACAAAGGACCCTGTGGTGAGTGACCGCTCAACGCTCACATTACATTATACTGTCATCTACTGTGCAGTCATGAAATCACTATGAAATGTGAGAATTACAGCTCACAGGTAGCGAAAGATGTCTCCTTGTGGAATATAATTAGGATCAAATTAATTAATGGTGCTACATTACCCAGAGGCAAAATTATAATCTGCAGACATTAACAATTAACATATATGGAATTATAATCATGATGACCCCCCCGGGGCTTTCCGTTTGTATCCAACAAAGTCAAAACAATACTTCAAACATCTTCTCTTAAGGAGAGACACTACAGGTGAGAAGGGGACAACATTTAATAGATACCATCATGAAACTACCTCAGTTCATTGCTTACATTAGTTTTTCCGACGTTAAATGTGCAAAAGATGCATTATCTTATTAAATATATGTCAATGTGAATACACTTCCATGACAGAAATCTGACCCTTTGATAAAGCCAGGTTCAAAATTCTTGTTTAATTCTTTTGATATATTCGAGTGAAAGGTTTTCACTGAGGGAAATTTAGATTTCTCTTTGTATCACTTCATTCCTACCCTCAGTAAAAACCTTCAGAATATAGACAGGAGAGACACAGAGAAGGTTTGGTGCATGTAAGAGCTGCTGAAGTGGAGTATAAGAAAAAAAACTCATTTTGAGAAAATGACCTTTTAAGATATGTACTGTATATGTTCTGAAATATTATGTTTAAATATGCAAAAGAAGCATTATCTAATGCTAAATATTGGTACATTTAGGAGAAACCTACAGACACAAAGTAGACAAAGTTAGTAAAATAAACATCGAAATGTGTATTTTGGATGTTTTATTTCCACTTCTCTGAAAGTGTTATGGAGGCAAAATATCCTCTCAAAATTGAGCAGTGTATGAAAAAAACATTTTCTTGCCTGTAGTGTATCGCCTTAAGGCATTTTCTAATCTGTCGTCCATTACTCTTCATCTCTTCACTCTTGCTCTTCTTCAGCCGTTCCATAACAACATCTAGACTCCAATTAGCCTGTTTTGACCTTTAAATGAAGATGCACTTTACACCTGTTGAAAAATAATACAGAGCATACTTTTCCACATTGGCTACATGAGTCACTTGGCTTTGTCTTCCAGTGTCGGAGTATAAGCTAGTCATTAGTCCAGTGACAGCAGAGCTTCAAGTGGTTAAAATATCTTCAGATCCACTATGCAGGCACACGGCCATACGGACAGATTGTTTTACAGCTTGGTAAACCCACTTAGTGAATACTCTTGATGGCTAAATGCCATCTTGGACGGCTGCTTTTCCCATGGACTGTAATTGGTGAATGAGTATTATTCCTTGTCTACCATCTACCACTTTTCACACACACTGGGCAAAAGCACGGCGGTTATAAGCCCCCTTGGCCCGACTCTATATGTTACCTAATTCACTCTGTTTTTGCTACAATAAAAAATGTTCCTGCATATTTTGAAGACCATAACTATGAAAATGAGTTGGCCTCTGCAGAGCTGTGTTTGAGTTAGATGAAGGATCAATACAACTGAATTTCTCTCTTATGAAATTGTACTCTGCTGTTTTGTCCTGAAATGTGCAATTTATGAGTCGGGTTTGTTTGTACGAGCTAGTCTGTTTGTTTTGTAAAAAGAGTAGTAGTTTGAGTTTCTTTCTGTACTGAAAAGATGACAGGGTTAGATGTTGGACCATGTGTTTCATCTGTCATCTTCCCCTCCCAGCCTCCTGTAAATTGAAATCCAGCGCAAGGATGTATGCCAACAGGAAATGGAGCGAGAGCAGTGTTTGGTCAGTGGGCAGGCTGGCTGACTCAATTTGGTGCGCCGCTCCGCAGGTAGACGGCAGGTCCGTCGGTCCGGGGTCCCTCGGCGGTAATGAATAGTCTTTATTTTAAAAAGCGAGAAGCAGAGCGAGCTGGCGGAGTGGAGGGCCCTGTCAGTAATCCAGCGCTATGGATGGTTCTTGGCTCCCAGAGGTAACAGGCCTGCGTCAGTGCAATGGTGCCATAAAAATGCTGAGGCACTGGCTTGCCAGGCGCGAGCAAGCCGAGGAATGATGGGGATGATAATGTGGGTTATTTCTGGGCTGTTTGCACAGCTTTACTGGGCCTCATTCAGCACCATAACAACTGCCTGACTTAAGCTATTATCTCACCTAATTATCGCAGGCTATTCCCCACAGTAATATACTATACAAGTTTATGGAGGAGAAAGGGAGAGAGAGGGGAGGAACATATGCCGCCTTCAGGTGCTGTTGGAAGTATCAGAATAAACAATTGAAAGCATGAGTAATGGACGAAAGCGACAAATAAAGTGAGAATGTTCTGTGATATCCAGGTTTTTTTTTTAATTGACTGGTTCTGTTTTGTTATTTTCATATAAATGCACTAAATGGTCAGATGCACGGCCTCCAGACTATAAAGTAGGAGCTAAAGGGAGGCAGGGGAGGACAGCGATGGTTTAAGAGGTGAGAGGTGCTGCCGTAGAAAATAACCGGGCATGTGTGCTTTACTGTGTGTTTGTTTGTGTGTGGCTTACTCCAGCCTCTCATTGGCTCAGCCATAATTTAATTTCCTTCGCTGCGGGATGGAAAAATAGCGGTTATCTATATGGCTCAGGTGCAACCCGATAGCGATATGAGTGACATTTGTTATTATTCGGAGATTTTTTCCTCCTTCCGCATTTGAGTGGCGGGCGACCTTGTAAGGTGGGCCGTGAGAGGTGCGCTTGGTTAATAGACCCCCCCAGCTGGATATCAGTTGCCTCGGTAAAGCGGGCCATTCATACGGCTTTACCCAATCAGATGAGAGCAGAGGCATTTAAGAAAAGGAAACAAATTCCTCTTTTTTTCTCCCACAGGTGTTTGAAATGATATACGCAGTTGAGTAAAAAATACAGGTCACACCAGCAGCATGAGAGTGGTCGGGGAGAGACGGGGTGAAAAGAGGGGTTAGGAAAGAGGTAGGGGAACGTAATAAATGCATAAAATGAGGAGGAGCAAGTGGGGGGGAGCCAACAGCGTACCAGCCGGGCAGGCATCGACAGGGGATTTGTTATCACCCAGGCATGTTCACAAGCCTTCAAAACACAAACCAGCCTACTTCTTCCTGCTTAATCCTGAAGAAATACTCCGCCCAGACCCCCTCAGCTGCAATTTCAGTTTTTTTCCCAGTGAGGATATCAACAAAACGCTGCAAAGCTGGAGGGTCTTTGTTTTTCCTTCTTCCTCAATGACTCATTCCTTCATGCTTTCAAGGCCTCTTTTTATACCAACCTGCCAATATTTCTCACTCTCACTTTCCAAACCACTACCGCTAAAAGCTGTCACAGTGCAAGAACAAACATCAGCAGTTCCCAACTTTATGTCAAGGGGACTTCAAGGAGACCTTAATTCAATTCTAGCAGGTCCTCAGCAAAAAAGAAAGTTTGGTTTGGTAGTTGGAGTGACATGAAGTAAATATGGACATACATATATAAGAAGACTCCACATTAATATATATCTTCTTTGTGTTAATCATGTGAACAGTGCTGCCAAATATATTGACCCAACTCCTCAGATGGCTTGCCAGATTGTAGCAAAGTGTGCACATCTCCACACACCACGAGCCATTTATGGGCCAGAGGCCGGTCGCATGTGGTGACGACTTTTAACTGCAATCGACCTGAATCGGGTGATTTGGATACAGTTGGTATTAGATTTTATTAGACCTTGCATAAGAAGGTCTTAAAACTTACTTTGATCTTGGACACACTGCGTTGTACTGTACATTTTCCTGGCTGGAGAGGTTCTTGCACTGGTGGACATGAAAGTACATTTAAATTAGATGAAAGATTAGAAATGTTAGCACATTAGATTGTGATGCCTAGCCTGCCAGACTTTTTAAAGTCTGAACATTTCATGTTTGTGAAGTTGTCTGCATTCAGAAAATGAAATAGACATTTTCACTGAAACTCTGATGACAGATTTGTAGATGAATGTGGTGGCAGAAAGTACACATTTTAACATTAGTAGTAATGGGGACAATTCTCCCTCTGCTCCTGGCTTTGAACTCAAGCTCCCATCCTTTTCTGCCTGTTTGCGATGCGTGTTGTCTGGAAGATCAGGCACTGTGGAGAGCCAGGTGCCAGGGGCAGAAGCAGATAAAGAGGCGAGGTTGCTATCAGGACACCGGGCCCGATAAAGGGCAACACTCACCACTGCCTTCTTGAGTTATAGCTGCCGCAACCACAGAGGAGCCACGACCACAGCAACCCCCATTTGTATATGTTATGTTTATTTATTTTTGTAACAGAAAACCCAGTATAAAGCCTCTTCATCTTTTTCAGCCAAAACCTCCAAACCCACTTGCAGTGTCGGGATCACTGACAATGGATTATGCTCATTCCAAAACCGAGGGCATTAATATGCAGCCATAACAACCTCCACTCCTCTGGAAAGGCCTTCCACAAGGTTTTGGAACCTGGCTGCAGGGATTTGCAAACAACAGCAATAGTGAGGTCTGCCGCTGATGCTGAGGCCTGGCTCGTATACAGTGTTATAATAATCCAAAAAGTGTTGGATGGCTTTGTGCAGACCAGCACCAAACCCAATTCCTTTATGGACCTTGCTCTCTGCACAGAGCCCAAACCATGAATAACAGCGCCAGACCAAAATGACACATTGGTTTAACGGAAACATGGGTCCTGCATTCTCTGCTCATGTCGTTTTTAAGTTTGGCTTCAAAGAAATGTGTCATTCTACCAACATATTGCTCCTCCGGGAAATATACTCTATGTCCAGTTCTCAGTTAAGGCTCCCAATACAAGCAGGGAGTGGATGCCAGCACTAGAGATGAAAGAAATGAAAGACTCTTAAAGAGTAATAAACAGATTAATAATGTGGAAAGAGAGTTCCAGCGGCCAGCCTCGCCTCCCTCAATTAGTGCTAAGTCAGCAGCGGTTATTAGCCTGCCCCTAATTGAATGTGATCGCGAGCTGTGCTAATGCAATCCTCCAGGTGTAATTGGTGTCAGCGGAAGAGGCACTAATACTGCTGGCCCCGTCTGTGTACGAGGCCTCACGTTTTGCCTTCTCGTTTGTTTCCCGGCCCCCCTGCGACATCAGTCGGTACCTTGTTCCTGCCTCGCTGATTCTTCATGGAAACTCTTTGCCCCTTTAGACGCAGGCAATTCCTCAAGAGATGATCCAAGTGAATCGTCCAACTAATACGTTCTCTAAGCCTTTTGGGTATCTCAACGCTGTCTTTTGGCAAGAAAATACAGATGTCAGTTCAAGTGTGGTGGGGAAATAGCATATATAAGCAGATATGAACAACCTTACAAAGAGAGAAATACAACCAGAAAAGTGACCTTTCTGACCAGTTTCCCAGCACCTGTTGCTCAGAAGTACCCCCACAACGTAGTGCTGGCAGGGTGCTGAGCAGTACCTGGTTGTCACTAGATATACAGCAGTTGGCATTCAGGCCAAAGAGTTCGATTCTTGTCTCATCGGACCAGAGAATCTTTTCCTTCATGCTTTCACAGTCCTTTAGGTGTCGTTCGGCTAACTCCATCCAGGCTGTGTTCTGTGTCCAGACTTTTCCTCAGGAGTAACTTTAGCTCCGACTCTATTCTCCCGTAATGTTTCTGATTGATGCAGTGCTGCAGTTGTCCTTCTGCCAGACTCTTTTTATTTTTGCACAAGAATGTTTGAAGCTCATTGCTCAGTAATTCAGTGTCAGCTCAAGTAAAAGAGTAGTTTTGGGTGGTTCCAAATGCCTTCAGTGATGGAGCCTTCTGTGCTTCTGGGAATTTTCAGCACTTTTTTTTTTTTTTTTTAAATCCTCTTCCTCAGATCTTTGCCTCAGTTGAATTCTATCTGTGGAGAGTTTTTTTTAAATAAATTTCATGGCTTGGTTTTTAGCGCACACATGCATGTGAACCGTGACACATTTTAATAGAAAGGTGTGTGCCTTTCAAAAGTATTTCAAATCAATTGAATCTGCCCCAGGTGGACTCCACAGAGGGGCCAAATCTAAAAAGGATTGTGTATCTCCGCTAAACCTGCACAAATAAGACAAAAAGGAACTGTGTAATTCTCAAAAGCAAATAGCGTCTCGGTGCTCCTGTGCTATTTGCACGTATTTAAATGAAGTAATATGAATACATTTGGCGCAAAATTGGCCCCTTTCTACAGTCTACAAATGAGCCTCATTGCAAAAACAGTCCAATTCACAAAAATAACCGCTAATAGCCAGACATAGCTATAGGCACATTATTAGCGTCTTCAGAGAGTTTGTGGTAACTGAAGCGTATTTATGTCACGCCCAGACGTTCCAGTGATCATGGCAGTAGTGATTGTAGCCAGGCGAAGGCTCAAACTCATTTATTTTGGGATGCAATGACAGTTGTGTCATGAAAAATAAATGAATAAAGCTCCCCTGCACGTCAATTTTGAAAATACCTGCGAAATAAAAAGCGAGAGAAAAAAGAATGAAAAATAAGGTTATTATAAAAACGAATAAACTAATTATTTCTTCCACAATATTTTTTGGGAATCTGACCTTTGATGCACAATTCATAGTGATATCAGCAGCCGCAATCCATTCTTTGTAGATTCGCCCCTTAGTGTGGAAACGTTGCATCTCTGCACTGTACTGCTGCACTGCATCATTAAACACTACACCAGCTGTCTGCAACACAGCTTGTCAAGAAAGGACAACAACTAATCTTCACCAATTAATTGTTTAATGTTGTGTTGTTTACACTATAAATGTTAAAACACAGAAAAATGATGAGTAAATATATGAATACTGCAATCTGTTAACACTTTGTTTAATGCCGCAATAACATTTCCTTGGTTAAAATTACTTTAATATTGACCACAAAAGTGCATTAAAATGAATGTTGTGCCTATAGCCATGTGCTTGTTTGTGACGCGGAGCTAAGGATGTGAAGTCAGTTAAAAACAGATTCCTTTCAGCTTTACATCCATTCGAGGATCATCAAAAAGTAAGATCAGTTTGAAATGCTCTGCAATGTGTTTGCAGATTCATGACATGCAAAGAATTCAAAAAGGATGCAAAATATTGAAAGTTTTAAGACTCAACATGTAAATCATGCTAAAAAACCAACAACCTGAAACACACACACACTGAGCCTTTGCCTTCCTCCTTATCTCCATCTAGATGAGTCTTGTGCCAACTGCTCTTTCGGGGCAATCTGCGATGCCCAAAGCGGGCAGTGTGTGTGTGCGTCGGAGTGTGTGGAGTCCCACCAGCCTGTGTGTGGCAGCGATGGCAGCACCTACAACAGCGAGTGTGAGCTTCACGTGCGTGCCTGCAAACAACAGATGGACCTCCGAGTAGTCAGCCAGGGCGAGTGCAGTAAGTAATGCTTGTGCATGTATACAGTGTGTGTCATACTGATTGTTTTTGAACACCAAATTAAGAATATCAAGGATCCTTGGCATAAGCATGAATAAGTTTAGACGAAAGCATGATATTCACAGGTAAAACACATCGAGATGTATGGAGTGATTTTTCTCTAGCTCTAAATCAAATGTGGATAAGAAAAATAAAAGTAAGGCCTGAGAGGACCCTCGCATAGCCGCAGGCAGGCAGTTCATATTCTAGCAAACCTTGACAGATAGAGAATTACTAAGGGAACATGTATATGTCAGTTTTAAGAGAGTGATATTTTACAAGAGCAAATGGCATGCATGGCAATTATTAAAGACGGGAGAAATCTCTAATCCAGAGGTGCATTTAAAGGTCTGGTGTGACTGAAATCCATCAAAACAACCCACTGACCCTTCGTGCTCTGATTTAGAAACATGCGGCAGCACTGTGTGTGCCTGGGGTGCCCAGTGTGTCCAGAATGTGTGCGAGTGCCCGCAGTGCTCAGGCGAGGCTTTCTCCCCGGTGTGTGGCAGCGATGGCAGCACCTACAACAACGAGTGTGAACTCCGCACGTCCTCCTGCATGCAGAAGACGAGGATTGATGTGGCGAAGCCCGGCAGCTGCGATGAAGGTAGGAAATGGACTTTAAAATGGTGTGATTATGTTAACCAATCGGCCTTTGAAATGGTGCAATTATCTTTATCAAGTGACCTGTGGTACGGTATCCAGTCATCTGTGGATTTATCATAATGGTTTCTTATGCCACCAGCATAAGGCATCAACAAAAACCTTTTACAGCAACAGAAATGACTTCTGGGTGATTAAATCCAGGTCAGCTGTGCATTTTAACGGTCTTGTTTGTTTTTCATAAGTGCATCTCTTACGCTTCAATTCTCCTGCTACCGTAAATACTTTTAATTTACCTCCCTCACCTTACCTTTACTCACCCTCAGGTAGACCCAGGCTCATATTAGAAGCAACCTTTTATTTGTAATTTACCCTATTTTATTATATGTTATTTTATCTTAATAATTTCCCTCTGCTTTTATTAGGGGCTGGGTTTTATTTGTTTGTGTTGACTTTTAATTTGATCATTTACTGCATGCATTTTATACAGCCCTTCAATCTAATTATACTCTTAAGTGTGTGACCGATGCCTCTTAATGTGAGTATCTCTGATTTCTACGCCTGTAGCTTTGTCGTTCCTCCACAGTCTGAATAAATTAAATCTAATTCAGCGTGCAAATCATATCTTGATAAGCGCTGACAGACGAGGCAGGGTATCACAGCCCCTCTCGCTCGGCCCGTCTAGGGGACAACTCTGGAGGGAGCAACATGCCAACCTCTGATTGTCATGCAGACGGCTGCGATGCCGTTCCCCCGTGGCTGGTGGGTCGCAAGCAAACATAGTCATCCTCTGACAAGGTGTGAAGGGGAGCAGATTACACCTGCCAGTGGGGGGGGACAGCTGGAGAGAAGAAAAGAGGGGATAGATTGAGGACACAGCAAATAGAGATGAGAGGATTCCTCTTCCTTTTGGATTGCTCGCCAGCGGTGTTTCTTTCTTTTCTTTTTCTTTTTTTCTTCCTACCATTGTCTACCGTATTGGCACTGGGCCTGTGAGGCGAATCGTGCCGCCAAATCTTCTCGTGGTCGATTTAACATCATTTCATTGACTGAGACGAGTGACCTTTTTTGTATGTGGAGCATGAAGTAATGTGAAGCTGTGTACAGAGACTCACTGTCACCACACACGTTTACTCCACTCTCTCTGCTGGTTGTCTCTTCTACCTTCCCAAGAGCATTGCTTTGCTTGTGGTGCCTGATGGTATATTCTTTTCCTATTTTATTCTCCTGCTCATACTGTGTCTCAACATCCTTCTTTTTTTTTCATCAGTTGCTCATTTTGATTCAGAGAAAACCATCAGGCTTACACAAAAGAATCTATTTTTTTTTCCTCTTTTTTTATTCCCCGTCGCTCCCTGTCGTGGCATCTCACATCTCTCTCTCCATTTTGCACTTTTCTCCATCAAAATTGTGCCTCTCGACAAAGGGGGCACCGATGCTTTCACAGATAGGGGGAGATGGGATTGACTGCAATCGATAGATTTCACCCTAGGGGTGAGGCTGCAGGCTCTGTCCACAGTCCTTTCAGCCCTCCTCAAATCTCACGCAGACCCTCCACAGGAAGTCTGCTGTGATTGTAAAACGATCAAAACCAAGTTGCTGTTTTTCTCCCTTTGAAATATCTGTGTTTGGTTGTGCGATGCTTCTCTTTGGATACTGTGAAAAAAGATTTGTTGCCGATATATTTATCCCCACCCAAGGTGTATGGATGGTAGGTTTTGGCAAAAATTAGGATTATATATGGTGTAATACAGCAGTGTGTCACAATATATAAGAGCAAAGACTGTATTTTCTGGCTCCATTGTAGACAGAAGCAGAGCTCTACATCACCGGTGTGCACAACCTCCAACTCCATACTTCATATCTAAGATAAGCCTAAAGAGGAAGTGAACATGAGATTTATTCCCTTACGTAGACCAGACTTAAAAACCATCCTCATTAGTCTTGTTGGGGGAGGGGGGGCCAAGGAGCATAAAAAAATGGGAGTTGTTTTCTTCCGCCTTTAGTTTAACAGTAATGAAAAATGACAGTGTTCCCACTGTTGGCTATACAGGGAAATTTATCACCTGTTTAATTTCACACTCGGGTAGGCCTGGCCTCAGCTTCTTTTCTCGACACTGACAAAGTGGCAACTGAGAGCAGTGCATAACCTACGGGGGGGCCCTTTTTTAATTGAATAGACATTTAATAAACAAGATTATGAGCACAGAGTTACACAGTGACGCACGCTCCACACCCCGCTCCTCACATCGCACAAAAATCGGATCAATAAAGCTCCAAAAGACATAAAAAGGGCCTGAAAAAAAGGAAAGAAAGCAGAGTGGGTGGCTGGGTGGTAAAAGAGCTCATCGAGTGAGATCAGCGGATCTGTTCCCTCATGGTCCATCCATCACTGGGCTTGTAACCTTCTGTTGAGGCAACAAAACTTCTTCTCTCCTGCTGCCATCTGCAAACACCCCATCCCTCCTCCCCCATTCGGGCGTGACGCCCCATCCCTCTCTATCTCGTGGGACTTTATTTGGACTAACGCGCTGTCACATCCGTCAAGAGCAGGCCGTACGAGCGACTGATAGATGGAGCGAAAGGCAAATGGCGCCACATTGATCCTTCGACAAAAACGGCGTTGTCATCTTCGACCTTTGCCGCGTCACACGCCACAGTGAGGGGGGATTTGGATGTCCAAGTTGACATTCGCACACGTCATAGTATCACAATGATTCCGGTAACTCCTGGAGCCACTGATGTAGACACGACTTATCAGGTCCACCAAAACGTCTTCACACTGCATCTCTATTATTTACCCTCATACTCCTCTTCTTCTTCTTCTTCTTCTTCTTCTTCTTCTTCTTCTTCTTCTTCTTCTTCTTCTTCTTCTTCTTCTTCTTCTTCTTCTTCTTCTGCTTCTTCTTCTTCTGCTTCTTCTTCTTCTTCTGCTTCTCCTTCTTCTCCCTCTGTTTTTCTTCAACACCTCCACACAGCATCTCCTCCCTCACTTATTCATTACTTTCACTGTCAAAACCCTGTAATGTTTTTACCTCTCAGTCTTCCTTGGACGTTATTCTTTTGCTATTCATTTCCTTTCTTCTCTCCGCCGCTGAATTCTGTCTTCTTAATAGAGCTCCTTTGGCTAAATAGACTGTGGTTTCTGACATGATTGAGTAAAAAGGAGTGGACGGGCAGGGAGAATAGCTGATGCAGCCGTCTTAGCTGGGGATGTATAAATTGAAAGGTTCATAGGCAGCGCGGTGTGCGGGCACATGAAAGAGCAACAGCTAATTAGGACCCCCCTTCGCCCTTCACTTTTATTTATTCCATTCTAATGTCTTACCTCTTTTATTTATTTATCTCGTCTCCATGAGGGGGCCTGAGCAGAATATGAAATGGCTATTCCTGCATTTCCCTTTTGTTGTGTCTTGCTGAGCCGGCTTACAGTACAGAGACACAGGTAGCTGCCTCGCTTCTTATTATTCCTTCCTCAGTCAGCTGACTTCTACTACCTTCAGATACCTGCGGTAATGTCACTGGCAGTTGAAAGCCATTAGCCCGCGCATTAGCCCTGTCACAAAATGTTATGTTTAACTGGGACTGTGGGTTCGCAATCAATAAGTAGCTACAACAGCTAAGCAAAAGGATTAGGGTCAGAGGTTTCTGCTGCCTTAAGATGGAGACGGAGCGAGTCCTTAACAAGTCCTGATGTTTGTGGGGGGTGTGGCCTCGACACAAAGCTCCAGCTCCACTGTTGTATTCACTGCTAATGAAGTGAAGGCCTCTCCACTGTATCGACCACTCAAAGCTGTCACACCCCATTGCTGATGACCCATATCAAAGAACAGCCGGGGCTTCATCTGCCCTGCTCTGTGACCTGCTCCATAATCTACTTTAGAAGATGGGTTATGCTAAGTGGCACTTCCATCACCGCGACATTGATTTCCCTATTAGAGGCGGCGCGTCAGTACAGAGAGTTGAATGAGCCCTAAAAGTAGACAGGAAGAGGAAATAACAAGTTGATTACCTGATGTTTTTTGAGTCTGCGCTGGGAGCTTTTAGTTTAACTGCGTTCCTTTTTTTTGAATAACACATTAGTTTGAAATGAACTTTCTGCCAGCCCACGGGGTGCCTCCCTCACTCTGTCTGACATTCTCTCTCTTTCGCGCTGATGCTTTCATTCCCCACATTCACCTAATCTCCCTCCGGAGTTCCACTGTAGGTGGAATTTGCAACTTCAAAAGCAGGATCCTCCCCCCTGTCTTTGCCTGCCCTCTGCAAAAAGCCCCAGATTTGTTTTTCACAAGTGGAACTCCAAACGGTCCTGCTGGATACGTTCTTCTCCCCCCCCCCCTTCGTGTATAGATTGCTTACCTTGTGTTAAAGTGTTCTTACCTTGTGCTAAGGTTTGCACAATAGTTCAGCATTTGTGCAATGACAGCCGTCAATGACAGCATATCCCGAAAAGCTGTGGCTCAGGAGGTAGGGTGGTCGTCCACCGGTTGGAAGGTCGGTGGTTCGATCCCCAGCCCCTGCAGTCAGCGTGTCGAAGTGTCCTTAGGCAAGATACTGATGGCCAACGGTGTGTGTGTGTGAGTGTGTGTGAGTGTGTGTGAATGGTAATGCTGATGTGCGCCTTGTATGTTAGCCTCTCACTCTGTATGAATGTGTGTGAATGGGTGAATGACATGTGTTGTAAAGCACTTTGAGTGATCGTAAAGACTGGAAAAGGTTCTATATAAAAGCAGTCCATTTACCATTTACAGTGTGTGTGGGACTTTGTTCCCTCTTTCACTGGGAAACGTACTTACTTCGATCCAGAGAAGTGCACTTCGCAGTTAAAGAGTTGCTGGGACAACTTTCTCCAAAGTCTCAGGCGATAATTAGATTTTACAGAACACTCTGCAATTAGTTTGTATTCTCATATCAGAGAGCAGGAACCCATAAAGCAGGCCGTGCCACCAATTCTCTCCGCATAGTTAATAATTCTCTCCTTTTTGTCTCTGATTTAATTGAAATAAAAAGAATGTCTTGCTTGTGGTGCAGAGATGTTGTGTCTAATTTATTTAGTCAATCTATTGCTCTCACTACAGTTGGTCATTATCTTGTACTACCAGCATTGCCTTTGCTTCCCTCTCCCTGCCACCGGCAGCGGGAGGGAATTGTAAATTATCCTAACTTTGTGATGTTCCTCATGTGTAAATGTAGCCGTAACTTAAAGAGAAATAAAAGTAGGACACTGTTTATACCTGCTGCAGGGATAAAAGGGCATCTCCCTGGTGTGTTTGTATGTTTTATTAATGATGCTGTGTATTTATGCTGTGTTTATAATGCAGATTGCGGCTCAGGAGGGTCCGGCTCAGGCGTGGAGAGCTGTGAACAGGATCGCTGTCGCATGTTTGGAGGCTCGTGGGACGAGGATGCAGAGGACGACCGTTGTGTCTGCGACTTCACCTGCCAAAGTGTGCCTCACAACGCGGTACAGGCTGCCACGCAATGTGGTTTAATACATTTCATGCAGTGTGCATCAGAGAACTGTCTGTTTAACACTATCCTTACACTATACTGAGACTCATAATGTCCTGTCAACAAGATTCCTTTTGTTTGGAAACACTGACGCTGTCCTGTGTCGCTCATATGCAGATATAGTTTATACCAAAAAATATCCAAACCATTTCAAATTTGCATTAAATGTTTTTTTAGGTTTTTTTTTCCCATAAGAAATGGTCCTAGAACATGTATTGTATAACTGACTTGTGAACTGACAGCACTTCTAAGTAGTATAACTTAGGTTCTTAGATAACAATGCATTTGACAAATGAGGTCCACTTACTCGTTTTTCTCAGAGCTCTCAGCCACATCTCAAGGTCTTCCCTAGTGGCAGTTTGTTCGTTTGTTTGTTCATTGATGTGGCTCAGGTGATTAGTCACTTGACAGAAAAACTATCAACAACTATTTAGGTAATCTATTCATCGTTAAGGTCATGAAAAAGAAATGGCAGAGATGCTGTTTTCTGCCTCAAATTTGGAGATTTCCTGCTTTTCTTCTGTTTCGTATCAGAAGTGAGTATCTTTTGGTTTTTGACTGACAAAACAAGACATTTAGAGAAATCACCTTGGCCTTTTAGGAACTGGGATGGACAACATTTTATAGACAAAACAATAAATATACAAAATAATTGTCAGATGAATCGATGATGGGAATGATCGTTAGTTGCACATCTACTCAGTTGTCATCACGTGTCCTAAGTACGGACATGACAACTGAAGACGACCGTGACCAGACATTCAACTTCCTGTGATTCTTTCGCAGGTGTGTGGCTCAGATGGAAAAAACTACAGCAACGAGTGCCAGCTGAAGAAAGCCAGATGTGAAAAGCAAGAGCACTTGTTGATTCAGAATCAGGGAGCGTGTGCAGGTCGGTACATTACACCACTCACGGTTAATGTCATTACAGCTCATTGTCATTGACATCCCATTTCTCCACCCATGTCATCCATTGACGGGGTAGTAACAGTCAGTAGAGTATGATTCTGTGTGTCTCTCTGCAGTGTGACCGCTGTAGCCATAAGCAAACAAAGTGTAGCTGATAGAGGTTATGTTTTTAAGTGTATGTTTGTGTAATTCGCTCAGGGAAGGTTGACTGAACAACACTCTCGTTTGTATCTGGAAACTGACCACTTCCTCTGCGGCCGGCTAGCGTGCAAAGATAAGAATCGTTCCCACATGCACATGTATGGATCGAGCTGATAGCAATAATGATTCACTTTTCCTGTCCAGACATTCTGACAATTTAAACCATTAAACTGCTTCTTAGCCCTCGGGATACCACTTTAACTCACTTGTTTTAATATAAAAACTCTCTCTTTGCATGTAAATTAATCACATTTATCAGCCAGGATAGTTGTCAGATCAGGGGCTATTAAGTAGCAAAGGTTAGTCGTCAACCTCTCCACGGCTGTGTTAAATGAAGTGCTTTTTGCTCTTGTGCTAGCACAGGCCGGGGAGCAGAGCAAAAGGCACTTGAGGGATTTCGTGTGATCATTCCAGCCTGTTTAATTCCCCGTGGGTCTAAAATAGAGGAGGACGGACAGAGTTGAAGAGAGAGTGAGAAAGAAGGAGCAGCCAGTGTTTTCACACGTATCCCTGCAGATTCTTCTCCCTCCTAAGCTGGCCTCCTTGGGCACTGACTGCCACGCTTCTCCACCGTCCATGGATAATCAATCCTTTTTTTTTTTGAAGAGCCCTCTATGGGTATGGGAGCTCTGGGCTCTCCTCTCCTTTTGGCCAATGAAAAAATACTCAGATGTCGGGGAATTTCACTGCCTTCAACATTAGCTCTTTAAGGAGAAACTTCATTTGACCTCAACTCCAGAAACTTATCAAAAACATGCCAGCGCTCACTAGCTAACCTTGTTTGTTTGTTTTTTAGAGGTGATGATCATTTAAAAGAAATTCTTTACCTGTATGCACATTGTAAACTTTGCCTTTCATAGCATTTCAAACCATAATTTGTAGCCGCCTGCAAACCCAAATCTGGGTCAGGGATTTCAGTAAAATCCAAAGAAATACTTATTGGTTTACTAGATGAGCAAACACGTGCAGGCGTGCCCTTGCGGGAATTTAAAAGCTTCAATCACTGCAGCGGAGGAAGTGCAGCAGCAGACCTTGAAAATATGAGGGTAATATCGCACGTCACAGTGAGCCGCATTGTGCCGGACAATGGCCACTGAAGAGGAAAAACCCTTGAAGGGTGGAAGAACATATGAAATTAAAAGTTCGCCTTGTCCTAATAGGCTTCAGTACAGATAGCTGAATGGAGCGCTGGAAAGTAGCAAGTTAAATGAACTGTGTCCAAAGCCCATCTCTGGAGTGGGAAAGCACTGGAAAAAGAGCGAGCCGAGTCATCACCATTAGGCTGAGGCTCATATCCACACCAGTAACAGCGTGATTTATGGCCCCTGTATCTCCAGCCTCCAAACTCTAAATGAGCAACACAAGAAAAAGAGATCGGTCGGGGAATAGAGAGAGACAGAGGGGGAAAAAGGAAAAAGGGAGGGGAAGATTTCTGCTTTTTATCTCTACAACTTTACTTTTCACTCCAAAGCCTGGACACAATTTGAACAATTACATCTCTGCCTCAGCAATAAAACAAACCCCCTTTTCCTCCCACTGTATGTTTTGTTGTTCTCTTCCCATTTCTGGAGAAGCGCCAGGTTTTGGGAACCTATTTGTTTTTTTACTTTGTTGAATGTAGTTCTTTATTCCGAGCTGTCACACTAGTTTGAAGGCTGGTGCATCCTCAGACAAAGGAGCTCTCCGCACACACTGTGTGCAGGCAGAAACGGCTCGGCAAATTCCTTCAAATTGTGCAGCAGGCTTTCTTTTTTTCTTTTTCTTCTGGGGGAAGGTTGCAGGGCAGCAGTGCAATTCCGTAATATTAGACAAGAACAAATGAAGAGAACATGCCTCCTAGTAGGTGGTAAATGTCAGCTGCCGCGCATTCACCGGCAACGCCATTGTTTGTTTTCACTGGAGGTAATAGCATCATTTTCCCCCTGATTTTGAGCCATTGTGGAGGAAGTAGCAAATAGAATTGTTATCTTGAAGCCAGCTGCCAGCCTCTCCACCTCTGCCCCTCGAGCCAATCTCATTGTTGGCAAAAAAGTTGCCAACATGTTGCTCGGAGATTGTGTTGTCTAATTCCCCACCACCAAACCCCCTTCTCGCCGTAATCACTCAAATGTTGGTGTTCTTCTTTCCCTCCTTGTGCCACCTCCCATCTTCCCTCCATTTTTTTTGTTCCTACCTCATCAGCGATTTCAGCCACATCCCTGCCTGAGGTGACGGCGCCCCAGCACTGCAGTGTGTCTGTGTACGGCTGCTGCCACGACAACGTGACGGCTGCCTTAGGAGTCGGACTGGCCGGATGTCCCAGTAAGTCATCGCCCGAGTCCCCGTTGACCCTTCCACTGCGATGTGTCCTGCATTTGTTGTGTGCGTGCAAAAAGAAAGAAGAAAAAAGTAGATAGTATCAGGCTATCTCAGCATATGGGACTTATTGTCCTTGACTGCAATTACGGTACCAAAGTTGCAGAGCTGAAAACGTTTCATCTTAATCCGAGGAATAATTATGATAATGTTGCACCATATCAACAGAAAAAATCTCTTCATCTGATGATCTTGACGAATGATAGCACACAGATGGGGGAGAAAATGCTGCATCAAGGGGTTAGCTCGGGGATACAATATGGGTGGAGAAAATGCAGACTTAGAAATAAAGATACACAGGGATTTAGTGACGGGGAAACTCACCTAAGCACACTTTATCCACCTTTTTATTTGTGCAATGGGGCATACCCAACATCCGAGCCGAGCATAAATCTGTCATATCCATCATAGTAAGCAGTATTCAGCTGTTGTAAGTCATGTGATGAGAGGGTCTTTCAACAATAGAAAGGCATAAAGCAGCGATGTATGCAGAGGGATTGCTGTAGACGGTAAAAGTGACATCCATGTTGCCGTGTTCTCCTCAGGTACCTGTCAGTGTAATGTCTACGGCTCCTACAAGGGGACGTGTGATCCAGCCACCGGCCAGTGCTCCTGTAAGCCAGGTGTTGGCGGACAGAAGTGTGACCGCTGTGAGCCGGGCTTCTGGAACTTCCGTGGCATCGTGACGGAGAACATGAGCGGCTGCACGCGTAAGGAATCTCTTCTTTGTGTCTGTGCCGATTAGGCAAATGTGCATTTACTGCACCGCTACACGTGTCTTAAACAGAAGGAGCAGTCATCTGTTGCAGTGCTCGTCACTTTTTGTATGATGCTTTTTGTTACTTCCACCCAAAAAGCGCATGGTCTCCTTACACCTTCTGTAGGTCACTACAATGGCACATTTCTGGCAGATCTATGACTTTATAATCATACAGAATATTTTGTTCTCGTAAATTATCGACTTTAATCTGGGAACTTCTGAGTTTTTCTTCTGAATATTACCACGTCCCCCAGCGCCGCAATGTATTTATTGTTTTACCTAAAATGGTCCAAATTCTCCGTCTTAGTTCACACTAAAATATTCTCACTTATGTGGTATAAGGGTTGTGGTTTTATTTGGTTTTAAGAAATCTCAGACCGTCTCTAAGATTTCAGCTGTGACCTCAATAGTCAAGTCAATTATTCTCATTTGCATAGCCTAATATAGCCCAAAAATCTCAATTCATACATTTAATTTTAGATAATAAATAAAAATAAATGAAAAGGAAGAGGAAGAACAAAAGAGGAGAGATCCCTTTTCCTTTTCAGGCAGGTTCTATTAAAGGTGAAGGTTGAAAAATATGTTGATGACATTTTTATGTATTTCAACAGCACTTTGTCTGTCCGGAAACACTGTCCTGGTTATTCTAGAACAGGGGGGGGAACCTTTTTCCTATCAAGGGCCATTTAATTTTTTACAACATCCTTCGAGGGCCATACTAATTATAGAACTCATAACCTCTGCAAAATGTTTTTAAGACACAGCCCATTCATTTCACCTTTCTTACATGCTAAATGCAGAAAAGCAACTTTTTTATCCAAGTATCTTTCTGTTTTATCAGAAAACAATCCTTTATTAGTCCCACAACAGGGAAATGTATCTTGTCACAGCAAAAGAACATATGAAGTAAAAAGGCAGTAAACAATAATTAAATAGAATAAATAATATAAGTACCAACTGGTTGATAATAAAAAAAGTGAGTATTGCACATGGCAGTGATAATTGCACAGCAGTGGTGGAACAGTCTGTTCTTGGTGTGGTGGTCTACCTCTCTATCTGTCCATGTTTGTATGTTACGCTCTGCAGAGAGCTGCTTGTTGGGCCAAACTCCTCCGAAGAGCGTTAACTTTATCCAAACGCACTCGTCCTTTCAGCTCGTGCAGTTCGGCATGTTTTGTGCAGTAATGACGCTCGAGATTATTTTTCATCACCGCAAACCCGTCCACACAAACTAGACACACCGGCCTTTTACTTCCACAAAGAAATCATCGTTCGTCCATTTCTCCTGGAAGTGCGACATTCTGCATCCACCTTTCTCTGTTTTACAGCCACGCTGCGTTCACTGATGTCAATGACGGTCTCGTTTTTTGACATGACGTGACCACGTGATGACACGTTCCGCTCGTGTTGTGTTCAGGGTCAGTCGGCCGTTTAAAATATTGCCGTCTAGTTTTTTTTGCTAGTGGATTTTTTTGCGTGCGTTTTACGAATTACCTCGAGGGCCGGATCAAATGGTCTCGCGGGCCGTATACGGCCCGGAGGCCGGAGGTTCCCCACCCCTGCTCTAGATAATCCATACAGTTTTTATTGCAACTACTTTCTAACAAAGAAAGATATCGTCCCCTTTAAAACTATTCACAGTTTGTGTCCAGATTAACAGAGAAACTGGTTCTGGAAAAAGATGTTACAGTTGAATTTTGAAACCAATTCTTTTATCAAAAGAAAATTTCCCTCACCTCATTGTAATGGGATGGAGCCAAAAACCTTTGGGCTAGATATCTCAAAACCTGGACAAATAAAACTGTACATGGCTGGACTCTACTGCAGGTATAAGAGAAGACATATTTCTCAAACATAGCAGGAAAATAAATGTCTCACTGAATTGTAGAGCAATACCACTGAGCCAACTCTTTACCAGCTAACTAAGACAAATATCCCCAGATTCTGTGTAGAGAGTAAATAACACGTTTAGTCTACAGCTAAACTGTTTGATGGCAGGTTTTGTCGAAATAAATCCTACTCTGTCCTTTAGTCCCGTCAAACCTGTATTGAATGAACTGTTTTCATTTGTATTCGAGGGAAGAACGGGGTCGGCACCCCTTGTTTGTCTGGTGTAATGCAATATGGTGACCAGCTCATGTCCTGCCGCTGAGTTAACATAGGACATACGCTCCCAACGCCACAGAGCATTTTCAGTCAACAGCAGGAATCTCACCCGTGGCCTGACCTTAACAAGGTTTACCTACAGCAAGCAGACAGCACACTGCACTGCCGGCTTCAGCAGGAGAGGAGAAAAAAACACATCATTGATTCTAGGAACATGATGTCCTTCCCCGGGGTTGTTTTCTTAAGTTTCTGTTACGCGCTCCTCCTCTCACCCCCGTGGCCCTTAAGGCTGTGTGAACTCTTCCCAACCCTCGGCTCTAAGACATAGATGTATCCGAAGCAAAGTTTAGAGGCTAAGGTTTCCTCGAACGCTCTTTGTACACTATAGAAACCAAGCTATCCCTCATCCTCTCATTGTCCCTAATTGTTTTCTCATTAATCTTTCCCTTCCTCTACATCTCCACGGCAGCGTGCAACTGCGACGCCACGGGCTCGGTCCGGGACGACTGCGAGCAGATGTCGGGCCTGTGTTCCTGCAAGACGGGAGTGAAGGGCATGAAGTGCAACGTGTGTCCAGATGGAAGCAAGATGGGCATGAACGGCTGCGACAAAGGTAGAGTACCAAGGCAACCGGTGTTGTTGGGGGGGGGAGGGGGGTAAACACACGCACATTTTTCTCGTTCGTCTCGTCTTCTCCCGATCATTCTAAAGTGTTGATCTGATCCGTGGACCGGCCCTGTTGCGCCTACTGCTTTCTCTGTCTGATCCTAACATCCATCTGGTTTACTGGCAGAGGGCAGAAATAAATCCAGAGAGCAAATGACATGTGCCCGTTGATATATTACATTCTCTACATCACACTCCATTTTGGAAGATTCACAATACTCGCATGTTTATACTTCTGCCTTCGGACTATATTTCACTTGGATTAATATTGAAAACAGTGCCAGTGACTGCACAAGCTAATAAAAAGCCAGTTGAAGGAAAGGTTAGTTCCTGCTGCGGGGGCCTGCAGCTCCTTGATTAAGATGCACCATCAGATATTGACTGGAAGTCACACGCTTAATGAAGCCAGCAGTCCCGGCACAGTGGTGGGGCACTCCGCCACACGCCCTGCAAGATGAAAAAGATGTGGTAGCACATAAAAGCCGGAGCCAAGGGATGGGGGGTACTCTAAGCCTCTGTGATGTTGCAACAATGCAAAGACCCCACACTCGCCGCCTGGCAGGTGGACGGTGGGCTCCCCGGCTGCAGTTCCTGCTGCGGCAACTTCAAGGCTTCAAACGCTTCCTTTGGAGAGCTTCGGGAGAGATCTGTGGGAAAATAAAAAGAGCCAGAATATCCCTAGTGCACACCTTTACACAACTCTTTTTTTACCACAGTAAAGCAGTTTAGGCAAAATGCTGTGGTCTGAAACTATGAATAATTCACACTGTGTGTCGCACTAGACAGTATTATGATTACAAGACCGCTGCACTACTGTGGTGGTAAAGAGACTGAAACAGGTCACTTCGTCACTTAGAGGAGACAAACATACAGAGTAATAAAACACAGCCTGTCACCAACTCCTACGCACGTTTTGAATCAAACCACAGTAGGGGGAGAGGTGTCGGGGGTTGTGGAGTGCTATCGTTTTCCCATAGGAGGATGTTGTGTTAGCAACATGAAGAATTCTATTAATTGTATAAATGTTGTCAGTAATGCAGCTTGACCTCTGCTTACTGTTTTTTGGGGTTAAAACTGGAGTTGGTCATCTGGTAATTTTGAAATATAACTGCTGTGCTAACAATTGTCCCCACATTTTATTCATGATATCTATTATTTGTTGACATGTCGTCAACTGAGGGTTAACAAGGTCTATCTGCACTTTGACGAGTTTTGAGAAAAACGCATTTGAAAATTCAACAGTTCATAACATGGACACTATAAAACCAATTCCAACCAATGTTGACATATCACATGCTACACACTAGGTAGTGTCCAATTCAGTGTGCATTATGGGTAGAAACAAAACTAATTTTGCAGATAGACCTTTGTGGTTCCGAAATGGTTGGAAAACCAGAGTCCCAAGTCTATCTGACATTTCCCCACCCGAAAATTGAAAATTTAACCCTCAACTGTATTTTATGCAACTTAGCTTCATTTTAAGCTCTAAAAATGTTTACACAAGTTCCACGTGGCAGGAAACTTTTTATTAAACTACTAATGATCTTAACTTGAACTACTATCTACTAGATTACATACATATAAAACAGTTGGCAGCAAAACCTTTTGAATAAGTTCTTCCTGTGCTTAAAATGATCACGTGATTCATTTCCAGCCCTGCTATTGGTTGTCAGCAGATAGACCTTTGTGATACTAACATGATGCTTGAACATGTGGAGATAGACCTTTGTAGATCTCACTGACTCAGCAAATATATACAAAATCTGCATAAATGAGTGATGCAGATAGACCCTGTTAACTTTAAAGCCGTTTGAGACATAGAACTCAAATTTGTTCAACTTGTCAGATAGACCTTGTTAACCCTCAGTTGACGATGTGTCAACATATATTGTTTATTTTTTGTATTTTTCCTCGTATTGTTTTTTATGTATTTCTTTTTTTATTGGATTGTCGTTTACTGATGTTAGTTTTTCTGCTCATGATGTCTGCTTTTTGTTGTAACTTCTTTCTAAATTCTGCTGGCTTAGTGTACTTTTGTGTTTGTTTTTGTTTATTTTAATTATTATTTTTTGGTTATTGTTTCTTTTTCTGCTTTAGTTAGGGGAGGACAACTAAAGAAGCCACAGGCTTATACAACAGGAGGTTGTCCCTCTCTTGTCTCATTTCATATTTTTTCCTTTTGTGGATTTTATGCAGTCTTATGTGTCTTTTAAATAACAAATGATATAATAAACCATACCATAGATTGGATTTGTGTCACTAACTGGGTGACACAGAGAAGAAAATATTTGGTATGACTCCATACAAAAAAGTGTTGTCAGATTTAAAGTAAGTACTATGACCGTACTATTAATAAACTGTGTATGGGAAATAACTCAGAATGTTAGAAACCAATCTCATGGCTGTTTAACAGGCGGAATATTTGCTAACTTAGTAAACGGCTAAAACACTATCTAAAATCTTTTCATTTAGCTGAATTCATAAATCAGCTATACTCTGTATGATTATGAGACCGTACAAAATGTGTAACAACACAACCCATTTCTTCCACAGGTCCCGAAGCCCCGACCTCGTGTGAGGAGTTACTGTGCATGTTTGGAGCTACTTGCATTGAGGTGAACGATCAAGCCCACTGCGAGTGCCCTTCACCTGACTGCGATGAGAAAAATAAAACCAAGGTGGGTCTTTTGAACCGTCTGCACTCATCGAAATAAGTGGTTTGCTACAGTTTGTTTCAATGGCCTACAGTGAGGTAACATGTGTTCCCATCTCCCCTCTCTCCATCTCTGTCACTGTGGAGCAGGTGTGTGGCTCAGACGGGGTGACCTATGCCGACCAGTGCCAGCTGAGGACCATAGCCTGTAGGCAGGACCAGGACGTCACAGTGCAACACTTTGGACAGTGCACAGGTGAGCCCCGTCGAAGCCTCCATGCGTCATGTTGGCATGCGACTGTTGTCAGCCGATCGCAAAATAATGAGCAGTGCTGTGGGCCCCAAATTATCGTCCTCCTGCTGTTCCTCCTCCGATCCATCGCTCTGTCTCACAAAGTAAAGTCCCAGCAGCGTGTGTATGCAAATTTATCTTGAACCTTGTGTCTACAAAAAAGTACCTGCACATGATACTGTAGTGATTCTTAATCTTTGCAAATCCTAATATTGTATTTTCAAAAGACACATTTCTGATTCATGGATAAGATCAAAGTAAAAGAGTAAGATTCCTTTTTCTAGTGTTTGTAATCTGCACTGTCTCAAGCTCCTCGATTAGGATCGTCCGACTGCACATGTTTCGTTCGTGAAGTAAGCCCTGCTCGTAAGCTGTACATTTTAAAACCAACAGCTTTGAAGTTTGACTTGAGTCTGAGTCTTGCAATCCCACACGACAGCAATGACACTTCCTTTCTCGCCCCTCTGTTGGGATTTGGCTTCGTCTTCACGCTGCCAGGAACACGACGCCGCCTCAGCGTAACGCCAGATGTAGAGCACATGTGTACTGTGTGAAAAGGTACAGCTCTTGCCTCTCGGTCCAGATGCTGATGGACGTTGTTTGGATCGGCGTAATAGGTGCTGGGACACACGCCAAAGGCCACCGTTTCCATGTATAGAGAAGTTGTCGCACTAACTGCCAGCTTGCGTCACAACGGGGTTCTAGAGACGCCACCGGCAAGCTCAGTGGGGAAGAGGAGTGCCAGCTGTGTGGCTCTGGCTATGAGCCACTGCCAGGTGTCGAGCATTTTTTGGGGTGGAATAATGTTCATCCACCTCTTAGCTCAGTGGGCGCTCATCAGGTGACCAAATACTGTGTCACCAGTCCTCTTCATCTCCCCTGAGCACTCTTTGCCAGACCCAAAGTGGGTCACATCCATAGGAGCCACTGCTGTTGACTGTGTTGAATTGCAGTCACAGGTACACAGATAAAGAATCCAAATACGCTCTGCGAGAGATCGACAAGGCTTTGATAAGTCCCTGAACATCTGGTACTTACAAATTCAGTGCCGAGGGTTACCAGCAAAAAGGAAGCCAACATCCAGACTGGTTTCACATTCCTCTGTTGCCTGGCAATGGAGAAGTGGGTTGTGTGTTGTGGGTTGTGTGTTGTGTGTAATCCCTCATCTAGCATTGCTGCACACATAAGGAAAGAAGACGCCTCGCAGCGGCCTTCTTCTCTGTTGGACCCTCAGGGGAGGAGCAGACAGGCGAGTGCTCGGGCCCCACCGACAGCCACGGAGGATCTTTTCATTTCTTCTCCCGGATGCGGTCGCACTGCGGGTAGCTGCTCCGCCACTGCTGTCGGCTCAGGGGTTAGATCTCGAGCTCATTTCACGTGTGGCTGGGTGCGAATTAGCATTTGCTCTGCCTCCACCCCTCACCACGGAGCAGCCCAGCCCGCCCTCCCTCCTGCTGTTTACATGCAGTCTTTCCAGACTCCCGGCCTTAGCGCTGGGGCATGCTAATGCTCACCGAGCTGCTACATGGCTTGACAAGAGAGCAATGCCAAGGGCTTATATAGAGTAAATGAGTCACTATTGATCCTTTTTTTTTTTTACATCATTGATCTTCCGCAACTTTTTTTATTATACCACAGAGTGTGACCACCGCTGTACAGTCTGCCACTAATGGGCAGGCAATCCTGCAGAAGAAGCTCTTTAAAAATCTTTTCTGCTTGTGACAGAGAACTTGCAGCTAACTGTCATGTTACCCAGCTCTCTCTGAAGGCTCACAGCTAAGAAGGCAGCGCAGCCACAGAGTACTGGGAGGAGTTTTCCTTTGCTGTGTCTCTCAGCAAAAGATAAAGCGGTATCTGAGAAAGAAAAAAAATATGCAAGAGCTACTGTACCGAGCATCGAAGGGAGGGCATTTGGATCGGCGGGGAGAAAATGGCTATCAAGTTGGCAATGACCCGCCTCTCCCTTATGGTGTTATCACCTGTAGGTTTGCGGCAAATTGGCAACAAATGCCAACATATGGCATCGGCAGCCCTCCGCCTGCGTGTTAGGGTCTGTTGCCTTCACCATCTCTCCTTCATGTCGTGCGATTTTCTCTCAGTACACAATCCCTTATTCTGTTCCCCACTGTTTTCCTTGCCACATTCTCCTACTGCTTGTTAACCTGTTTCTTTATCTCTTATTTAAGACACTTTTTTTAAGCTTTATACCCTAGCATATTCTTCTTGACTCTGTGGTTCGTCCTCCTGTATACAGATTTCTCCCTCTCCACCTCCTCACTGAGCGCGTCTGACACCACAAACAGTCATAATAACCACCTTTCAACAATAACTACAGGGCTGAGACAAGCCATGATGACAATGTTTCTTTTCTCCCTCCCCACCCTGTGACATCACCAGCTCCACTGACAGGAAAGAAAGCGAGAATAAGGCAAATGGACTGTTAAACCTGATTAAGAGAAGCATCAGCTGAACACACTGTGCTGCCCGTCCCTCTATCCTGTCTCAGACGTGTGCTCTTTTCTTCCCTTATCCCATGTCACGGAGCACGCTGCTCGAGATATGCACACACACCCAAACACACATTAGGCACTTCCCAGGGAGCAGGCCGCCTGACGCTAAGCTTGGCACCTGACTGACAGGTGTAGCCAAGAGGAAAGGCAACGCATGCCACCATTCTTGGCGATAGCATCACTGCTCTGTGCACTCCACTCCAAATCTCTCTCTATACAAATATCCTCCGAGCTTTAAGCTGACACCCCGTGTGTCTCCCAGGCTTTCTGCCGTCTCAGTAGGTATCACATTTCACACCTCGGTGAATAATTGCCGATCAAATAACCGATTAAAGCAGTGTAATTAAGTCCTACACATAATGTTAGGCGAATCCTAATGAGCCGCAAATCTGCGGTATATAGGATTTTAATAATGTTTTTTAAATCTTCTGTTCATTTCACCCACACATCTACACTCGTGGGACGTAAAGGAAAAAACGACAGTAGTGTCACGCCTGCTTGCCTCGGCTAAGTCTGAAGTGCTCACTTATGTAGCATCTCCCTGCCAACTCACTTCTCCCCCCCTCAGGAGTTTTTGTCCTATTTATCGTTCTTTTATCGCAGGCAGTTTGTCCTTTTGCACCAGAGCTTTTTGCATTGGTAATGATGGCCTCTCTCTGTGGAGAGCCTCTTCTCTCTCTCCCTCATTTGGAGTGAATTTTCCTTTTTCCCCCGCGTTTGTTTGTGTGCGTCTGTTGACAGCAGTGTGTTTGTGGTGGCGTTGACGGATGCTCATGCTCTCCGCGAGCAGCAGTGTGCCGTCTTTGAAGCCAGAGTTAAAGCCGGCTTTTTTTTGCCCCATTTCTATCAATCATTCATCACCGGAGGCACTGGCTGTTGGTGATTAAAGCTTTGCTTCTGGAGGGCAGCATTTGAATATGGATATATAATTCATAGGCATTGGCACAGTATGCACGCAACACACACACATGCATACTGTGCACACAAACGCATGCCATATGTGTACACGCAAGCACAAGCACACTATGCATCGACACCGACTGGAGTAGTGTAACCCTGTCCGTGTAACATAACTCATCTGCAGACTAAACACACTGCAGTACATATAACGCTTAATGTCATCTGTTGGCATATTCCATATTCACTCTGCATATGGATGCACTTTCATTACTTAAGGTTTGTCAGATAAAGATTCCTGACATCTCATTCATTGCAGGGTTTTTAATCAGAGGTTGCTTTTACAGACGGGAGTCTATGTGTGTGTCTGTGTTCTTTTTTTATGTCATTTTTTGTTGAGCATCAGGGGTTAGAAGATTAAAAAGGTAAATCACTCAGTAAAAGCAGAGGCAAGAAGTTATTGTCAACAGTAGGTTGTAATAATCTTTAAAGGAATACTTCACCTCCAAAATTAATCAATTACTCACCTCGTGTTACCTTGAAATCTTGAGGAAAATTTCGTTTTTCTCGCATGCCTCCACGGTGAAAGAAGAATCCAGAAACTTGATGAATTGTAGTCAATGGGCGACTGCATCTAACAACAGCAAAAGCATTTGTAATCATCCGTTTACAAACTCTCACTCAACTCTTGCAGTATAATCCAAAGCCTTATTTATCCATCGTGTGCTCACTTCTTCCCAAACACATGCCTTTCCGCTAAAACCTTACTACTTAATACACTTGGGACTCACACAGACTAGTAGCGTGCATGCACAAGCGTGAGACTGTTTGAACAGAAGTGTATTAAATAGTAAGGTTTTAGCGGAAATTAATGCATTTGGGAAGTCCTGGGAAGTTTTCTTCAACAATTCAAGGTAACACTTGTAATGAACATACTGTGGGTAAAGTATTCTGTTATTATGCTTTATTGGTGAATGATGTATTAGTACCTTTGGTGTGATCTCTTTAGGCTGTAATGGATTTAGGTGAAGCAAAATCAAACATTTTCATCCTTGTTCAGTCATTCATCCATTCCTTGCTTATTCCCCTTCCCTCCACCAGAAACCATCTCTGAGCCGGCAGACCGACCCCCCCCCAACCCCCCCGCCACCACCCCAAGCTCAACCGCTGCCGCCACCATCACCACCCCCGCATCCTTCCACCCTAACATGGTGTGGGCCATCCCACTTCCAAGGACGGAAGAGACAGAGACCACTGAGCCGCCCCCGGCCACCACCCCCTATTCCACCCTCATCCACAACCGAGCAAACCACAACCACCCCATCCACATGCAGCCGTCGCAGTCCACCACCACCTCCTCCTCTCGCAGCAGCCCTGCTCCCTCCGCCGCCGCGTCCTCCTTCGATGACTCGGGCAGCGGGCAGCCAAGCGGAGACGACCAGATGGAAGAAGAAGAAGAGCCGGAAGAGGAAGCGGGTAGCGGCGTCCCAACGGAGGCCAGTGGGGCAGAGGAGCCTGTCGGTAAATCACTGCTCTTTCACTTCATTACCCATAATGCTTTGAGGGATGTGTGGGAGGGTTTCGAGAAGGGTTTGGAGAAACTCATAGTCTCTTCTTAGCTGACATCATAACACATTCATGCCATCATCTGTAATTGAAAGTTACAGGCTTCTGTATTTCTATGCAAATTGTTTTTGAGGAGACAAATGTCAAAGCTAGGCAGGCAGGGAAGAGAAATCTTTGTAAACAGATGCTGTTTGTGTCATTTCCACTCGCATAAGATGTATATCTCAATTTCAGAAAGGAACGTATTTGCATGGTTCACTGTTGCTACATCACCCATGCTCTTTTCCCGCATTCCGCCGGCGCGCTCGCTCTCAACAGCTAGCAAAACAAACCCAGGCTCTGTAAAATACACTCTCGGCAGGACAGATGAAACTGCTGGCCCGCATCCGAGGATCTCTAGAGCCTGACTTGACAGGCTGATGTGACTGGGAGGTTGAGGTGTGAGTGTGTGTGTGTGGAGGCTTGCGTGCCTCGTCACATGACTGGTCTCAAATCTTTCTCGACATGCCCTCCTGACTGTAACAGCACGCTGCGGTTTCTGGCCCTCTGCTCGGACAACAAGGGATGACTGAGACTTTTCAATCGGCGCTTTTTTTTTCTGTTGTTTTCCATCCATCCATCCACCTCGTCTGACAGTCGTAATAGGATATGATTGATGGAACAGCGTGGACCCCAATGTGCTCTTCCTCAGCTCTTCCTCCTCCCCTCCTCGCTCCTCCTCTCCTCCTCTTAGATTTATTCTCTTGTCAGAGGCTAACCGGAGTGCTCGATGGCGCGAGAGGCATGTGCAGCCTGTCTGCCGAGGAGACCTGGTGTCTTGTGGCTGTGTGTGTGTGTGTGTGTGTGAGTGTGTAAATGAATGTGTACCCAAGCATGCCTGGATATTTTTTTTACATTGTGAGTGCTTGCTGAAGTGCCAGCGCGCACATCAATCTGTGATCAGAGTGTGAGCCGATTAGATGCAGATTCCAACAGAGATATTAAGATCTACACTAAAATGTGTTTCTTCATGATTGTGTGTTTGTATATGTATGTTGAGGTCTTATCTTTGTTTTGTGTATGTGTGTGTGTGTGTGTGTGTGTGTGTGTGTGTGTGTGTGTCTTATCTCCCTCTCCTCATGTCACTGAGTTTGTCCAATTCCAAGTGCACATATCACTGTCTGAGTATATAAATGTGAGTAGGCCAGAGGTGTGTGTTTGTACATGTTTTTGTATCCTCACTCTGTTGAAATCTGCTCTTATCTGTGTCAGTGTGTGTGTGTGTGTATATATTTGACAGTTCTCATGGCTCTCACTGCAGCGTTCCCTTGCTGTTGTGTCCTGCCCTTTTTCTCCTCACCAGCGCTCTCCTCTTCAGCCCAGCATCTGTAAATCTGCAGGCCACACGCCAACAGATGCCCAATAAACCCCGGCCTCCTCCCCCCTCCTCCATCGTCCTCCTTGCCTCCTATGACCGCGAGTCCTTGAGCAGGACGTGTCTCGCCTCTGACGTCTTTACGACTTGTTTAGCCGCTAGCTGTTTGCCTCCGCGATAATTTCTGATCTCTGTGCGGCCATAAACTGCACCACTTCAACCAAGACGTGCCCATCACCATCATTAGAGAGGACGGAGCGTCGCTGCTGTTGCACACTCTCATTCTTCACAGAGAGAAAGCCCGGCTCCTTTTATGTCCTTTATATCCCTAAACAGCCAGATATACAGGGACTGTAACACAAACATGACTGTATGAAGTTTATTTTTCTCCTGGGAAGCCTTGAAGGTAACTGTTAGCCAATCAGCAGTGAGCCTTAATCACATCCCCTCATCATTTAAAGTACTCTGTGTGTGACATGACTGGCATCAGTGCCCATTATGTGTTCTCTGAAGAGTTCCAGGTGTAAAATCAATTCCCATGAAAAAAAAAAGCCATATAATCACTCCTGACAAATGGCTCTATTAGTCCAATCACAGGTCAGCACACTGGAAACTAGCAACCATCTGCAGAAGCAAAAGCAAGTTGTGAAAAAAACAAAAGACTTTGTAGGTTTTTAACCTTAGATAGGCTTTCCTCCGCAGCCTCTTTCCTCTGGGTCTCTGAGATAAGCTGACTTGAAGTTATGAATTTTCTAAAGCTTCATGAATTATTATGAGCCCCCTGTGTATCACCCCCAGGTCCCACATTGGCGAGCACCACAGTACCCACAGCTGAGGACAGGTCGTCCTGTGACAACTCGGATTTCGGCTGCTGCCCCGACGGCAAGACACCGTCCAGCACTCCAGAGGGCGCCAACTGCCCCTGTAAGTCAAAATGCCCCTTTCTCTACCCTGTAATTACCTGGATATCACCCTGTTATTCCTCCTCTGTGTTTGTGTCTCCTGTCAGCTGCTACTATATTATGATGGAGATGTAATCTTTATGTTCCTCAGCATCCAGTGAATGAGCGTCCACCATAGCAATTGCAAGCGTTACAGTGCCTGTGGGTTAAAGGGGAACTTTTTATCGATTTTCAACCGGCTTCGTATCATTGCGAAA
This sequence comes from Cottoperca gobio, assembly GCF_900634415.1. Lineage (NCBI taxonomy): Eukaryota > Metazoa > Chordata > Actinopteri > Perciformes > Bovichtidae > Cottoperca > Cottoperca gobio. The sequence goes on from NC_041361.1 coordinate 17,886,224, forward strand.
TGACATGCTTCGGGTCACCCTGGCGGAACCTTGCTGGCAGTTTAGCGGGGAGCTCCGAGCGCCAGTAACACGTGGAGAAGCCTAACATCGTTCATTTGCACATACAACCCACAACGATACAAAACCAAAGTTTCCCTTTAAGTGTAGTGCTGGAGCCGGGAGATGATTAGCCTAGCTTAGCATAAATGCTGGGAGCACGGGGGAAACAGCTAGTCTGGCTCTCTCCAAAGAAAAAGCAACAAAAGCTTAAAGCTAACAAGCACTTTGTGTCTCTCTGTTAAACACGTACACAAGCAGAAATGTAATAACAACAATTTGTATTTTAACGGGAGTTATTTGTGTTTTCCTTGCTGTGTCGCATCATAACATTTACCATCTGTGTCCTCACAAAGAGAGCAATATGCACCACAAAGTGTTAACCGTGGCTATCTTGTAGGAACTCATTTCTAGTCATTTGTGGAGGGGTTTTTTGTGATTTTAAAATAGCTTTCCTCGCTTATGGAACATAATCTCAGAACTTCAAATTTGACACTTTCTGTTGTTAAGAGCTAATAATCAACAACAACTATTTGTATTATCACAGCACAACGCTTGACTCTTTCTCGTCTAACGTCTCTTCTCCTATTCCCTTTTTTTTTCACTCGTGTCTTCAATTTATAACCTTAATTTGTTGATGCATTGAGAATCAACACAATATTTTATTCATATTTAATGTTTACTTCGGGAATAGTGATATTGAGCCATCTGCCTTTAACAACCAGATGAACAGGTGCTATTTTGTTTTCTCTGCAGCGATGCCTTCATGAATCATCACCCTCATATGTAAATGATCATATTGGCAGGTGGCAGGACATTTAAAAAAAAATACACAAACAGTGGAAGTGTTACCGCAGTAACCCATGGTTATGAATTTAACGACACTTGGCGGTCTGACTCTTATATTAGTGTCCTGCATGATTCCCATTGAGGTTTGTTTTCTCTGGATTTTCTCTATCATTTTGAGTGAAGTTTGGTTTAAGTCACCGTCACATTTTAGGGCCCATGTTCCTTAGTTTATAATTAACCATCAGTGTCGCTTTTTCCTGCTTCTTCTGTCTTCCTTCACCTTATTTCTATTTATTTGAATATCCCACCTCTCCTTGTATTCACCGCCCCGTCACACACACATTCTTCTCTTTATCAGTCTGTATCTCCCTCTTGAGCTATATCTCACTCTCTTCTCTCCTTCAGCTCAGTCAATCTCAATCCAGTCTTGCATCAGTTCATTTCTCTCTGGAGTTAGGGGAGAGTCGAGAGACTACCAAGGGCCGACTGTTGTACCAATCAGTGCCTTCTGCCAGACTCGCTTCATAAAGATAAAGGGCTTCTTTCTCTCCTTCGCTTCTCCATCTCTCTCTCTCTCTCCCTCCATCCCTCAGTTGAAATCTGCTCTCTATTTGTCCCAGCGGTGTTAGTCTGACTGATTGTGAAAGGAGGGTTTCTCTCGGCGCCAGTGTTAGCTCTAGGTCATGACTTTAAAAAGCTGAGGCCACAAATTAGTTGTGTTTCTGGCGTGTTGAAGGTACCAAGGCCTTCCAATAAACCAGAGTTCATTGCCACGCAACCTACACATGACCGGAAGCTATGAGGCCACCTTTGGCCTTCCACATCCTTCTGCCAGTCATTTGTTTCACAAATCGTACAGACAAACAGAAGTGAAGCATGTGACGGCACATCTGTCCAGGGTGGATTTGATTTTGGCCCCAAATCCAGAGGATAGAAGCATGAGACAGGCTTTAGCTGCACGACGACATTTGTAACAAATCCTCTAAGGCCTGTAAATATTTATCTCAGCCAAAGATGACGGCGTGCCGGCAATCAATACTTCATTCAGCTCAAGTGTTGCTAATAAAAGCAGGCAGCGGGATAGGCTGATCGATACGGCAGATCCTTCTTTCTCTTGAGGTTTCAGCCGATTCCTCCGCTCGTTAGGAGTGAAATGACACGTCCCTCATGCGAGATCATCCGTCTCATTGCACCGTCCAATTTATTGACGTGCGGCGGGCCGTCTCTAAACAAAAAGGACTAATTTTCTGCTGTTCCAATCTTCACATTTTATTGAAACGTCAAATAGTGAAGTGGCTCTAGTTTGAGTTTAGTCCACACGAGATCTATGAAAGCTTTTTTGTATTGCGGATGTCAGGCCTCAGTTAAGAACGTATTAAAGGGTCGTTCTCAAAAACAGAAAATGTATGTTATTACTTACCTGCCGTATTATTCAACCATGGAGAGATTGTTTGTTCATTTATGGTTGAGATATGTTCTTCTTAGAGTTTCTGTGGCTTCAGTGCAACATTTGGTTCTTTAGCCTAATGTGTTCACCGCAGGCCCCTCCATATGTAACATTCAAACAAGGCAATACCATTCACATGACATCAAAGATAACGACCAACAAACGCTCATGTGGAAGTTAATGGCACGCTAAGCTCCAGCTACTGTAAACTCTTCCATATGCCAGTGAAAGTCTGACAGATCCATTACATTTTACAGTTCAATGGGATCTGATAGCCAAATAGCTCCGTCCCTCCTTTTATCGCTCTCTTTCTTTCCCCCGTTACGTCGGTCACAGCAGTGGGCTGGAAAATCACCCTCTCTGATGTTTGTCTTCTTTGCAGATTAAAAGTCAGATCTCGCCGTCCCCTCTCTTTCTTTCTTTCTTTCTTTCTGTCTTCCTCCCTCGTCTTATTGGCCAAACCTCTCCCATTTGCCTCTATTTTATGGCGGTTGTCACATCTGAATCGATGTGTGCTGCTCGTGAAAGTACTGTAAAGGCGAGGGGGAGACAGAGGGGACACGGGTAGGGCGGGGAGGCGCGCTCCCAAGTGTCTGCTGTCCTTTTCATGCAATTTTAACCAGGCTGTGTCAGTCACCGGTCTGGCAGCATTAAGGAGACAATTACGGCTATCTTTCAAGATAATCATACAAGTGCTTTTCCCGTTCTCCCAGCCGTTGCTCAGGCAGGGGCAGCCATGATTGATTTGGGCAATTTGTTCTGCTGATTACGAGCGGCGTGGAAGAATGGCATCAGCGGCTCGCGTGCTTCCTCCATTCTTCACCTCACACACGCACAGATCCACTCCGCTCTCAGCTTTATTTCAAGTTTTCTTCTCCTCTGGCAGCAGTACGGGAAAAACATATAGAGAGTTGATGAATGTTGGACAACATAACCCCCAAGGTCGCAGAGGGAGGCTCTCTCTTTGCTGAAGAAAGCACTTTTGAGAGTGCCTGTGGGCCGTTTTCCTCTTTAGTGTGTGTTGTTTTTCTTTCATGTATTTGTGTGTCTGTCTAACTTGTTGTCTTTCTACCCAGCCCGCCATGCCTCGGCCAGCTTTTGGGATGAGTCTCAGTCTGGTAAAACTGGCCCATTAACCCTCCCTTTCCCTCTTTCTTTATTCCTTCCTTCTTTCATATCTCACAGTCCACCTCTTCCACCACCACTACGCCCCACAACTCCAACCCTTTCCTTAAACCTCCACGCAATCAGCAACAAACTCACTAACCTCCCCTTGTCAAACACACACAAACACACGATCCATCACTAACCCAAAAACTGGCACGACCCCAAACAACGAGCACTGTTTGAAGGGAGCGGGAACTGAGGGATAGAAGAAGGTTCGAGCTCACGCTGTTTCTGTTTCTCATCTGCTCTCCTCGCCTCCTCTCCTTCCAGCCACCATGAAGTTCAGCGGTTTCCTGCACTTGGACCAGGTGGAGGGCCAGGAGATTTTCTACACGCCTGAGATGGAGGACCCCAAGTCGGAGCTGTTCGGAGAGACGGCCCGCAGCATAGAGAGCGCTGTAAGTGCTGGAGGAGTGTTGGGAATATAGTTCAAGTAGCAATAATGATATTTCATGGCTAAATCTGCTGTAGGACAATGTTTTTGCCATTATTAACTTGGTTACATTTCATTATCAAAGTGAGACTATGAAAGTGTCTTAAAAAAAGAGAAATATAAAAGACTCATAAGCAATAAAACCCACTTTTCCTTGAGTTAATACACTGAGAGGTTTTGCTGATACAGCTTTCTTTTCAGAATCAGAATACGGTTTATGTAGGTTTTCCCGCGCAATGGTGCATAACATGAACACAGTAAAAGAACATTTAATCAAAAATAAATGCAAGGTCGAAATTCAAGAAACGTAGATATAGAATAGAATAGAATTAAAATATGCTATAAAAATACATGTGAATTATGATGAAAGCTGTATAGGAGAAAATTACAATAACCGGTGTGACTATTAGCTTGTGGTGTTAGCAAACTTAATATACTGTTGATGATTCTGTCCAACTGATATTATTTCATCCGTTCAGAAACCTTATGGCTCTTCTCTAACGTGTGCTTTTGTTACACTTCATTTTAGGGTGTCACAAATGAACATTTAACGTCAGGTCGAACGCACCTACTGTACAGCAAACATTACATAGTCTAGAATCCTCACGTCTCCAGTGGAATAAACCTCTGAAACAACATCGAAAAGCATCGTGAGACACTAAAACGCTTCATCTAGAGCCAGACTAATCAAATTCCTTGAGCTTCTTCAGGCCGACATGTTTCATTGCAGGTTTTACAGACTTGACAACCCTGAAACTGCTGAGTAATATTCTGCCACACTGGGCTGCAGTCATTTCTGTGCTCGGTGATCTGATAGAAAAATAACAATGATAAAAAAAAACATATTCACTGGCTGCAGAGAGGAACATACATCATATCAGAGGGAGCCCGGTTGTATATTTGCTTTTTAATAAAAGAGGAATATTGGCAAACTGTTACACGTGGCGACCACTACGAAGGAATACAGTGATTGAATCTTTTTTTGGTCCATCATGGTGGTTCTATCATTATTTTTCACAAACATTAACATCAAAATACAAATTTCCTCTCATATACTGGTGACTAATTGAGAATTTTAACAGCTTTTAATTTCAAGCACAGCATAAAAGCGTTAGGGCTGAGTTAGCACAGGCACTACATGAGGCTTCCAGAAACTCTTCAAGTTTAATAAGAGAAACTTTAAAAACTAACAGCTCTTTGCAGACTTGTGCAACGACTCATTTGTGAATTGCTTGCTGAACACTTCACAGTACCAGAACGCAGCGTCTCATGTGAGATTAATTAAGATAAATCCTTATTCTGAATGTGAGCCTTTTTAATTTGGATGGTCAGGATGCCAGTTGCTGTTAAGCAGCCAAGGCAGAAGCAGACATAGAGCGTGTACCATAATCACAGTTTGGCCCGGACGGTTTACCATGAGTGAATTTATGTCTGATTTCTTTCTCTGTTGAGCTCAGACCTTTGAAAAGATGTCTCTGTTGTCAAGCCAGAGCCTCGCTCCCCTGATGAAATGAGGGGATGTGTGTGTGTGTGTGTGTGTGTGTGTGTGTGTGTGTGTGTGTGTGTGTGTGTGTGTGTGTGTGTGTGTGTGTACACAGTACATATCTACCAGCTGTTGAATCGGTGTCACTAGCCCCCACTGGGACCTAATCTACTACCTCACAGTGATTTGTGTGCGTGTCTGCGCTCGTTACACTCCAAGCCTGTGTCTCTCAGAAGCCTGGTGTGCCACTTGATAGCAACCACCTCCTCCGCCACCCCCCCTCTCCGCCACACACTTAATCTTCCAACCTTCACACTAAAAGCACATACGTACACACACACAGACAAACGCACATAAAGTAAGCAGTGAGCACAAACGATTCCAGCTAATGATGTGTGAGAGAAAGAGAAGGAGAGGGAGAAGGTTTTTAGGTCAGTGTTTGTCCATCATTTCCATCCCTTTGGAGGATTTTATTTTTGACCCGTCTACTTTGCCGTCACACATCAGCCCACAAATTAGACGTTTAATCAAACTAAAGTGAGTTTACTGAACTGAACAAATCAGCAGCTTTTTGCATTGTCTGAAAACGTAATGATATACAGTGTCTAAGTGTTTTTGTTTAAAAGGAAAAGTAACTGCAGACAGGGGGGGCTCTAAGAATGAAACCTTATGCGATAAAGCGATAACCTAACAAACAATGAACAAACTACACAGTCAGTGACTATATTATTTAGGACTGATAACTATACCAAACGATTCAAAGGAGCAAGAGTTCCAGCTGAAACAAAAAGCATCCGTTTGTGGACAATGATTTAGTGAAATCAGTGAGATACAGATGGGGCACATGGAGGAGCTCAGTGGAAGCAGTGGAGGATGCTTCAGTAAAGTGGGTAAGCAGGCCCTGTGGCTCCTCTGATTTTAACCAGTAGCTGAAATGAGGACGAGGCGGTGGATTTACCTCTTGTTGCTCTCAAGTGTGTGAATGTAATTAATGAATCCACCAGGACGGCGACAAGAACAGAATTATAGGGAGACACTGACTGCATGTGTTAAGTTCCAGCATAAAAAGGGTCCAATTTTAAGATAAAATATTGGCCCAGATTTGTTTGGCTAAAGGCTTCAGTCTTACTTCAGTATTATCCCCGTTGAACATTTTACTCAACCGTCCTCATGGAGCTCTTTTGGCTGTTACAACTTGCACTTGGGGGGGGGGGGGGGGTATCAGAAGCAAAACCAATCAGGAGCACATGTCAGGGTTGCACGACATTTATCTTAGCTCCTCCCGAAAACTTGTCTCTATAATTAATGCCACGGCTGCAGCTAAATGTCAATTTGTGCACCCGCACTCGATAGGTTTCTACTCTGCACCCCAATTTGAGAGGCAGTCTTTCTTGTTTGGAGTACAGTCTTCTGGAATTGGTCTCGCTGCTATGATAGCGTGGAGCTCATTACCAGCCTCATTTATCATCTCTTCTCTCTGTCCGTTCTCTCCTCCCCCGTCTCTCTCTCTCTCTCTCTCTCTCTCTCTCTCTCTCTCTCTCTCTCTCTCTCTCTCTGTCTCTCTGTCTCTCTCTCTCTCTGTCTCTCTCTCTCTCTCTGTCTCTCTCTGTCTCTGTCTCTCTCTCTCTCTGTCTCTGTCTCTGTCTCTCTCTGTCTCTCTCTCTCTCTCTCTCTCTGTCTCTCTCTGTCTCTCTCTGTCTCTCTCTCTCTCTGTCTGTCTCGCTCTCTCTGTATCTCTGTCTGTCTCTCTCTTTCTCTCTCTTTCTTTCTCTCTCTCTCAGCTCAATGAGTTGTTCAGGAAGTCGGAGGTGCACAAAGACTTTATGAGCGTTCGTGTCCGGAACTTGGCGCCCAGCAACTCCATCTTGGCCTTTGTGGAGGCCCACTTCAAACCAGGTGAGAGATCTTGAGGAAAGCAGAAAATAACCAGTAGCCAATGTAGAGATGTATGTAGTTGCAATATGTTATTGTTTGTTCCCCTTTGTGTTTTAGCAATGAAGAATATATCTCCAAAATAAATACTGACATCATTTAAATAAATGTGGTATAAAAGTTAGGCCACTGGCCAAGGGAGACCTAATTAGTTTTTTTATACAGAATATGCCACCATATCTTTATATTTTCACTCTTAACTCTTAACTGTCAAACGTGTTCTCTCCTGGGTTACTTGGTCCAGCACTCTATTCGTCATTTTCTTTTATTACTCCTCCGACACATTTTATTCTGCGCCCAATAAATTTAGTGCAGCACATTTTGGGATCATATTTTAAATATTCCATACAATTCTCTTTAATCGTTTTCCTAAAAGCAGTCGTGTAAAAGCAACCAAGTCGAACCTGCACGTAACCGCGGTGAGGGAACCTGCAGACTCAAAAGGCATTTTGCTCATTTAAAATGGCTATGATTCATTTACTGGACATTTTGCACAATCATCCTTGTACAAAACATTACCTCATTATTTTCAATAAATGATTTTGAGTTTCTATCACTATGTGCTGATGCAGGTTAAGAACTTTTCTATTATTAAAATAACAAATGTAGAGGATTGTGCGTCCTTTTCAGAGATAGGCGCGGTCCCGAGTGCTTTCTACTTATTCTTTATTTGGCTCATAATATTGTGAGGCGCTGAATGTTTTTCCTCATTTGTATTTTTTTTTTTAAATGTTCTCCTCAGTGCCAGCTTAATCTGTTGCTTGCAATTTGTCCCAGTGTTAAAAAAAGACAAAATCATAACAAGTTTTTAACCTAGATGTTCACATTGGTACTTCTTATTCATAGAAAGCCAGTAAAAGACTTCATGTGTCTCCTGTACAGTTAAAGGTCCAATTTGTGAAAATGAGAAAAAAAAATGGTGTCTAACAAAATGCAAAACAGGAATGGAACCTAATGTTACTCTCAAATGTATTGACAAGTAATACAGTGACAAACACTAGATGCTAAATGCTAAACTAAATGCTTCTTTTTTTTTTATCTGTTGAAGGTTGTTTTACTTCACTATTGCTGTAATCACAGGATTATATTTTCAATTAGGACACATTCCTACACTTACAAAGTGCTGATTTTTCATCATTAGGACTTGAATGTATGCGAATTCAATTCAAAATGATGTGGTTGATGATTACAACTGGGCCTTTAATCTCCTTTCCTATCATACAACCCCCCCCCCCCCCCTTTTTATTAGCGTCGTTTAGTGTCCTTCACACTCTTAGTACGGGGCAACGCTCCTCCATGGCCTGTAAAGCAAACATCTGCCGTTATGAGAGCGATTCATCTGGAAAAAAGCCGGACAAACGGCAGGTGGAGGACAAGTGGCCCCTGGAGATCCTCCACCTGTCATACACACTGCTTTCTGATATATCCATTGTTCCCCTAAAGAAGCCAGAGCCGTGTATTTGCTTTGGAGTGCTCCTCCGAGGCCTTGTCCTGAGTGGCTGTACCTCTTGTTATTGTAGATACAAGATTCACGGTGGAGGACATCGAAGGAGCCCTACTGAAACAGCTGAAGGCCTCCAAAGAGACCGGTATCGCCGTGAAGAAGCCGGAGGACGAGAATATTCGCTTCACCAATTATGGTAATACAGTATGGATTTAACAGGAGTGTGTGGGGATTAATACAATGAAAAGGGTCTTTAAATTATTCATGAGGTGATTTATCAAAGGTTTTTACGGGTCTTGAACAGGAATTCTCAACATACTTTAAAGACTCTTTTTCTTTGTCTAATTTCCATTGTTCCCTCTGGTTTTGGTGACAGGCCTCTCCTCCGTCCCCTTCTTCACCACCACAACCACCACCACGGCGTCAGTCACCACTGCTGCTCCCACCACCACCACTGCCACCACCACCACCAGGCCTCCGCCAACCTCCCCTTACATCACCCGTCGCCCGCCAGGCACTACCCGCAGGCCTTCCAATGGCAGGCGTACAACAACAACAACCTCGGCGCCAGTCACAACGCCCCGACCCACCACCACCACGGCAGCTGCCACCACGACCGCGCCGCCTCCGGCCTTCACCGTAGCCCATGTTAGGGACAGGCTTCACCACAAGTCCCAGAAGCCCTGCAGCTCCCACCCCTGCCTCCACGGGGGCACCTGCGAGGACGACGGCAACGACTTCAGCTGCAAGTGCCCCGCCGGGCGCGGAGGATCCGTGTGCGAGAAGGGTGAGCCGGCTTTCTTTTTCTTTACATACAGTATAAGGAAGTATGTCATCTACCGTATTTGTTATTCCTGGCAAAAATGTCAAAGTTGGAGCTTATTTCAAACCTCATCTGAGAAAACGAGCTGGAACAGACTTCCCTTTTAATTTTGCACGATTGCAATTACAAAGAAACCACCAAAGCTGACGTTAACAGTGAGTTTGCAGAAACTCAGAGGGTTTTAGGCACTTTGTGCCAATCATGCCTTTTAGCTGTTCTATAATCTCTGCTAACCACTTCCACAAGGGCTTTAATATATTTATAAAGTAGCAGAAACACACCACTGTAACAAAAATATATATAATATAAAAGGAATGTTTTATTTAATGAAACCTTTATTGTTAGGCGGTAGTTTTGTCCTATTGTAGCTTCACAGGGGTGCCTTAAGTAGCGCTGTGAGTAACAACTTTCAGTTAGTGTTGGAATATGTAAATGCAATGTTATGTGTTCACAGATGTGGATTTATTGGGTCATATAAAGCTCAATAAGACAGCAATCAGAACTCAGCAGAGAGTGTTAGTTTTACACTAGATTTCTTTTGAAAAACTTGAGAACAAAGAAGTTTAGGTGTGATTGAGTCAGACGCCATACCTCTCCTCGGTGCCTGCTCTTCAAACTCATCTCAAGTGATTCCGACAGGTTCAACACCTGAGAAGTGAGCGACCACTGAGCCGTTCACCAAAGGCAACACAGAATCCAATCATAGCCACGGAGAGAAAATCATAAATCAAGGAGAACTTCTTGAGAAGCACAACTCTTTTGTTTCTTCCCTCTTACCCTACTTTGGGATTTTGGGGGTTGAGGAGCAACCTCACGCTGCTGCATCTTAAGATAATTGACAGTAATTGCTTTGATGGGGATTAGCTGGTGAGAATCAGTGTGTGTCTTTGAGTTAGAGTGGAAAAATAAAGTCATACACTCACACGCTCACACACAGACCGCACGCCGGCCTCACCCAGATCAACTGCGTCATTAGAAAAGAGGGAGCTCATCAGCTGCCATTCTCCTCAGAGAGACGGACAGAAAGACAGAACAACGCAGGGAAAAGGAGCCCGGGGGAGAAGGGAATGATAATAATCGTAATTTTTGAGTGGCAGAAAAACAAAGGATTCCCATGCATGCATAATTACGAATGTGTGTGATTTAAGGGTGGGTAAAAAACACAACTCCTCCTCTTTCTCGACCGTCTCCTCTTGATGAACTCGTCAAGCAGTTTCGGAAAAAACATCGTTCCTAAAATAAACTGACAGAAAGGCTTATTTCTCTTTCATGGAGAGCCAGTGAGACACCACCTCCGCTCAAACTTAATTATGCGGCTATTACGCCTCGATAAAGTGAATCATGTAATAATGACAGGGTTGTCTTCATTCCTCCACAGTGATCAGGTACTTCATACCGTCATTTGGGGGCCAATCGTACTTGGCTTTCCAAACCATGAGTGCCTACCACACAGTCCGCATTGCCATGGAGTTCCGAGCAGCTGAGATGAACGGCATCCTGCTCTACAACGGCCAGGAAGGCAAGAAGGACTTCATCTCTCTGGCTCTGGTTAACGGCAAAGTGGAGCTCAGGTGAGCGATGTGAGAGTTAAGAAGGGCAACGACCTTGTCGGCTGTTGATTCTGCTGCTTTCGTTTCGATTACATCTGATGAAACTTAAACGATCCCCGCGGGGAAACGAGGTCATTGCAGCGGCAGCTGAGAGAGGATGTAGATAGGAATAAAACAAATAGAGAGCACTGGAAATAATGAGGCACATAATTACAGCAAGTAAACATGTTGAAAATACCACCGCCAGAAAATGTAATAAAAGACACAGAAGCTTCTTGACAGATTTGCGGGCAACAAAGGCACGTGTTCAGAAATGTGTTGAAGCTTGCATATAAGCTCTTTGCGTGATCACGTTTACAGATGGTGTGAACATATGTACAGAAATATGTGCATTTCATATGTCACATATATTGATTTGCAGATGGAAGCAATGAAATGTTTCCAGAATTGGCTCAGAGAGGCATTGAACAGGATAGAAGGAACATATAGTATGTATAGAAATATATTAATACTGTGCCAGACCTCTAGCTTCAGCTGTGATCAGCCTCAGAGATATGGGTTAGAAGGGGCCTGCTCCACCTACTATAAGATTCAGAAGGCAGTTATCATCTATTCACAGGGTTGATCACCAATACGAATACGAGACTCATTATGTTGACTTCTTTTAAGTCACGTTACGTAACAAACATAATTATTTTTACCAAAATGATGATATTTTCCTAAACTTAACCAATTTGTTGTGTTGCCTAAAACTAAAACAAGTTGTTTTGTTTTAATTCACAACGTTAAGCACATGTTTAAAACTACCACGTGCGGGTAGGTGCAGATTGCCCCGTATAACCATTCGAATGGTAGCGATAACAACTGATTTTATTTTTTTACAGTATATTCCCGAAAATGACAGGCGTTAGGCAGTGTTATAAATCAATGACTAAGGCTTCTTTTTGGGTTTTTCCAGCAATGTGATGAATTACCTTCAGTTTTTTAGGTCGTATAGTGTATTTTGTTCCACCCTCCCTGCCTGGTAAACACCGACATTATTCAATCTCCATGCCCTCAGTTTAACATTTATGTATCACTCATTGTGACCAATAAAATGACTGACATGTGAAATAAGTGCAGTGCCCCTTAAGGATCTACATATAACAGTATTTGAACATTCTATTTTTTTAGGCTAGTAGTAGACTGACAGTAACCATCTGATATGTTTAATTGGACCATTTCCCTGCCAGAAACCTGCAGAAACACTAAGTATTAATCTCTTCCCCACAGTAAATTATATGCATAAAGAAATCATTTGTTGTAGCGTCTTCAGAAGAGATGTGAACGACTAATTAGATATTCTGCACCGCGTCTGTTTTTTAACTATTACTTCTAACAGTATCCACTTTCCTTCTCTTTTGGGTCTCATGTTTCACCCTGACCCCTCAAAGCCCTTTCATTTCCCCCGAACCAGGCCAGGTTAGATTTCTCCATTGAGAGTAAAATAAATAATAAACTAAAGGAGATCATTAGTCACATGTGCTTTAAAACGGCGCTCTGCCTCAATTCTAGAAATACAGCTGTGAGATTACCACCCGCAGCTCTGCAAATCCAAGACGTGGGGAGAAAAACTAATTATTTGTGGCAGATAATTGCTCTCAGGTTGTGCTAATGCTACCACATGTGTGGGTGCACATGCACGACGGCTCTTTTCTGTCATGATATGGAATTTTGTCAACAAAACCTCATTAGATAAAAGGTTTGATTAAAAAGAGGGTGTGAAGACCTTTTTTAACTGCCTCATTCTAGTCACATAGTTCAGAATCCCAAATGAGGAGTGCTGTACCTTCGTTCTTCCATCCCTCCCTATGTTGTTGAACAATATGAGCAGATTGTTTCTACTCATTAGACTCTGCACTATGAAGAACAAACATGTTAGGTGGAAAATAACCCTGTCAAGTGCTGTAATATCAAGTGCGATGGAGGTATAAAGTGATTGTTGGATAAGGTTGACTGAATGATGCTGTGTATCTCCTCCTCCCAGGTTCAACACTGGTTCGGGCACGGGCACAGTGGTCAGCAAAATATTAATCAACCAGGGCCGCTGGCATCAGCTGGTGGTGACTCGCAACAGGCGCAACGCCATGCTCAGCGTGGACAACGAGCCGCACATGGAGGGCGAGAGTCCACGCGGCACTGACGGACTCAACCTCGACACCGACCTGTTCATCGGGGGAGTGCCCGAGGAAATAAAGCAGGAGTAAGACCTTCTATCTACAGTTGCACATTGTTGTGGTAACATTCAGGGCAGGAAGTCCATTAACTGTAGCTTCTTTTAAATGGAAGCTTTTCATTTTGAATCCAGTACTTTAATCCAGTTTCCCATGTTGTCCATTTTGCTGACTGATTCTGTCCTTTTTTTTTCACTGTAGAGTCTTACTTCCATGGCCAGATAAACCCTATAGAGGGCTCCGGTAGAAAACAAAAACATTGAACCCCTGTTTGTGGTTATTTAGCTAAACAAAAAGTTAGAATGTCTTCGATGTGTACAGAATTTCTGGGGGGCTAAATAACGGTCCAAAAAACTAGCATAGCCACATTCACCTTGACTTACATTACTTTCTTTAAGAGGCTGTCGCTGGCTCAGTTTTAAAGCTATAGTGAAGATACTGATATCACATGAACCTGGAAAGACCTATGTATATTGACAATAAGGGGGTTTCTGAGTAGTTGCAACAGAGATATGTGTTTCAGCACCGTGGATAGCTCCCGGCAGTCACTGAACTAACAGTAAAAACTAAAAAACAGTTCTGGAAAAATGCTCAGAACACCTTTTATTGTGAATATAGCTCGGAAAGCCATGCATCCTCTGAAAGCCCTCGGTCTTTAATTTGTGCTTGTAAAGTTTCAAAAATGTCTCATTACAATTAAATGGCTACTATTGGGACTAGCATCATCGCACATGAATACAATTGGGCGCATTGGATCCACAAGAGTCTCAGCTTTGCAGTCATACAAAAACAAATAAAGAAGACATTAAAACAAATTACATTCTTTCCCCTTTTCTTTCTTCAGTGTGAGGGAAAGGACCGCAGTGGCCACAGGTCTGGTTGGCTGCATCCGCTTGCTGGATGTCAACAACCGGGTGCTCAACCTGCAGGAGAACGGGGGTGACAGTCTGTACGGCAGCGGTGTGGGTGAATGTGGCAACAACCCCTGCCAGCCAAATCCTTGCAAGAACGGCGCTGCATGCCAGGTCAAGGAGGCAGAGATGTTCCACTGCAAGTGCAGCAAAGGATTCTGGGGTAAGAGGCCAACAAAATAAGGTGTCTACTGCACTGCAGGGGTGCAGGTCAGCGGATCATACTGGGATTTCTGGACACGTCACAGAATTATTTTGAGGTTTATTCCAGTATAAGTGCAGATAAATAAGTGGAAAATGTGTCAATTCATATGAGAGACTTTTCTAACACCTTGTTCAAATTGTGTGTCTATCACTACTTTGCCTTCTCTTCTGGGATTCACTGTGGTCATGACTTACTCACAAATCCTAAGTAAGCTTGACAGCCTAATATGACAGTGAAACTCATGCCCCCAGCAGGAGCGCTGGAAGTAATTTTGTAAACACCAACACCATCAAATCTGTGTGTCCGACACAGAAACGAGAGATTAAATGTTGACGCAGTACAGAAAACATGAAAACTTCCACCAAATCCTCAGTGATTGGCCTTTGGCCTAACTCTACTTCCACATCCTTTTTTTTAACAAGCAACTCAGAGGAAATATAGCTAAGAGCAGACACCATCAGCGACTAGCCAAGCATGCCCTGTGCTGGTTGAACAGCCTACTACAGAAAGTTTCACACCAGAACCAAATTAATTGTCAGTTAACTTTTATGCCTGAGTAGGAAAATAAAGATCTTTTACAACATGTGTGCAGCTTTGGGGGAAACAACCTCTCAGCCGAGTCTTAAGAGCCCCTTTACTTGGATTTAAAATGTCAATAAAGTATCACATTACATGATTATTGCCTCTCATATAAGAGGCACTTTTATGTTTTGTTGTTATGGAGAAGCCTGAGAAGTGAAGTAAAGATAACCCTGCCGCTCAGGAGAAGCATCGCTGTGATCAAAGTTGTGTTGGCGACATGGCGTTAAATGAATGGTGATAATGAGATTTGGACCGTTGCCTGTGGATACATTCAAGTTAATTTTGTCATGGTGTCAGTTTAGAAAGTGGGCAAGATTGCGGATCTCAAGGGGTGGGACGGATCACAGGAAACAAGAAGACAGAATAAATGGGTGGAGAGGGAGGCAGTCAGACGGAGGACATGTCAGGACAGTCGGATGTATGAGGGAGGTGAGAGAGTATTAAAGTAAAAAGATGGTAGAGAGGGCAGAGATATGAAAGAAGAGCTGAGGAAAAACAGGGGAGCCCTGTGAGCTCAGCGGGGATTGGCTTCATTAAAGCGCTCTCCTCACCACAGGCTCTGACTGCTAAAGTAATGACTGGTGAATTCAGATGGGCTGTGGCAGAGTGCAAAACCATCATCCACCAGACGCTCACGTGCCTTTCCCACAGCCGGTGTTGGCCCAGAAACATGGCCGCATGGCGGGGAGGCTCTTCACTGTTTAATCTAGACGTGTAATATTTCCAAATCCTATTAGAAAATGACCTCTATTACAGAGGAAATCCTCATATCCCCTTTTTTTGTTGGGTCTCCCCCTCCTCTTATATGCAATAAAAGAGAAAGTGGTTGAAAATGTTAGTGGTTTTCTCATGGGGGATTTGTATGTGTGTGTGTGTGTGTGTGTGTGTGTGTGTGTGTGTGTGTGTGTGTGTGTGTGTGTGTCTAGGCCCAACTTGTGCTGACGTCCATGATCCATGCGAGCCCGACAGGTGCCATCCATCCTCCCAGTGCCAGGCGCTGCCCGAGGGAGGCTACAAATGCGAGTGTCCCATGGGACGTGAAGGGAGGCACTGCGAGAAAGGTAATCTGACGTAAGACTGTATCCTGCTGTAACTCCATAACTTGATGCCTCACTTGTTCTCTTATCAAGGAGCAGGGGTGTTTTGGTCCGGAGTCAGCTGAGCAGCATACTGTTCAATTTTTGCTTCTTCTTCTCTTTCATTTCTTATCGCTCTGTGATATTGCCATCCAACCTGAATCAAGAAGGGAGATCAAACGGCGAAAGAAGGGGGGGGGGGTGGTTTGATCCTTCAGGCAGGAAGGGGGTGGGATGGGAGGGTTGGTGGGTTGCAGAACTGAGGTGGATGATTGGCCCCGTCGGGCCATTCACCACATCGACTCGGCTATGCTTGTTAGCGGGTAAGCTCCCTCCCTCCGCTCCCTCCTCCGCTCGCTCCCTCCCTCCCTCCCTCCCTCCGCTCCCTCCCTGTCTATCCGCCCACAGGTGTTGTGTTCAAACGTGTTTGTTGCTGTTTAGCTCCACATGGCAGAACCGGGCCGTGGTTGGGGAAAAGACCAGAGCACGGCTCAGATGCTTTTGAAGTTCATCATTAGCATTTTTGGCGGCGTCTTATTCCGAAGTCTCCCCATGCCTTTTCCCTCTCCTGGCTTTGTAGATGTTGTCATGAATGTGTGCAGAAGTTGACTTGTGTAACCGTGAAAGAAAGAGAATATACTATCATGCACATCTAAAACACGCACCCTTCCTTGGGAATTTTGAAACAAACTGATGGGAATAGCCTCCTTCCAAGCCGCGAGTCCCAGTTAGCAGGTGATTCAAATAAATTGAGGTGAACCAAAATCAATGCTGTGTGAGCGAGAGCGTCTCCCATTCCAAAAGGCTATTTTTTTCACTGGAATCAATGAGATGACTAATCGCATCAGTCCTCCCTGCCCGCCGTGATTAATGGGAGCGTCAGTCAGCCAGAGTGTCATCCCCAGACAGGAGCTCTCCGATAA
Organism: Cottoperca gobio; assembly: GCF_900634415.1. Taxonomy (NCBI): domain Eukaryota; kingdom Metazoa; phylum Chordata; class Actinopteri; order Perciformes; family Bovichtidae; genus Cottoperca; species Cottoperca gobio. The sequence continues at coordinate 17,903,238 of NC_041361.1, forward strand.
GGCGGCAGCCAGGCGGACGTACCCTCTGAGGGCTGCACTGAGAACAGTTGAAGAGACAGGTAGCTTACAGCCCACTCATCAGAAGCCTGAAGGTGAATTAGTCGTAATATTACGAGTGTGTGCAACGCAGTGTGTGCGCGCACGTTCGTTTGAGCTATGGGTTCCATTTCAAATCTGCCAGGTTTTGTCAGTGCTGCTCGCTGCTGTAATATTCATCATCAAGGACTTTTCTCAAGGGTGTTCCAATACATGGCCTGCTTCCCTTGGTGCTTTTACCCTGTGATAGACCAAACCACTGCAATTTAGTGATGAAAGCAGCATCACTTGGATTTAGCCAATGTTTGAAAAACTAACTGCAGGAAGAAGTTTAAATTTCAACAATGTTTTGCATTCAGCTCCTTAGCTACATTATGCCAGGGACCAGTGTGTGTGTGTGTGTGTGTGTGTGTGTGTGTGTGTGTGTGTGTGTGCGTGCATGTGTGTCTGATTCACACTGCAACTCTGTTGAAGAGTTGATTGATTGGGGGGCGGCACCATGAGCTTTGATTGCAGCTACAACATTTTTAATGGGTAAAATGTGCATTTTAGCTGCTTCGTTATTGCCTTGCCTAATTTTATATTGTTTTGATGGGTTTTATTGCAAGTACTAATTAGGCAGCATTACTCAAATCTAAACAAAATTACCTCAGAGCTTACTGTGAGCAGTCGATGCAACAGCTCCCTAAGTATCGCTTTCCAGGCTTTTATCTGTGCTGCGTTTTCAGCAAAGGATAAGTCTGGAAAGTTCAACTTGACCAACTTTTCATGGTCGTCACGCTCGACTCCTCGTATGCCATGTGGGTTTTCCTGGTCACTCAACTTGTTCCAATGTCTGGACTTGTGGTGACTTATTGATCGCGGCGCTTTCATTTTGAACACAGGGTGAGAAAGAGAAAAACCCTCCAAACTCTATAAGAAACTACATCCTGAGCAGCTCTTTTACTTTAATAGAGTTCAGTTAAGTGCGTGAATCCTAGACCATTTTTCTCACTCCTGCATGGTGCGTGCCATCATCATTAGCAGTCTTCTGCACAATATCTAATTAGCTTTCTCATCTCCGTCTGCCTTCCCCATCCTGACTCGACTCAGCTAATCCCAGCCAATTACCAATAAAAGCTTTCTTGCCGGTTACGTATATGTGTGTTGGTGTGTGTGCGTGTCTGTGTACGTGAGCGTCACATGCCTCCGAATGATGGTATTTTTCTACCATAAACACAAACCCCCGGGTGACACTTGAATGATTTTTAATGTCAGGCCACTTGTTAGAAGGATGGCACGGTGCCTGTCCTGATCACAGCAGAAAGCCAGACATAGAGCCATCGCAAAGACGTGCATTTGTAAAAAAGGCCTGCCAAAATACAATGACTGCATTATATCATGGGTCCCAGCTTTGGTGTTAAACTCTACATGTCTCCTAAGGTTCTTTGTAACACTGTGGCGGGCTGTGTAATCAGTCTGGCATAAGGTTTTTTCTTTTTTTCTGTCAAGAGAAAGTCTTAATCCCAAAGGCTATGAAAACACAAATCCATCTCTTTCCATAATGCTGACAGGTCCCTAAAAGATGTACTGACTATCGCTGAATTTCAATTCTGTCAGCAACAAAAACGGGACCTGAGGATGAATATAGTCTCTTTGTTTTTCCAGTGGCTGAGAAGAGAGGGGCTTACATGCCTCTATTCAATGGAGACTCTTACCTGGAGCTGAAGGGGCTCCATCTCTACAGGCATGATCTGCGGTAAGTCCTGTGTCGCTGCATGGAATACACTGCCTTAACTGAAGTGACAATAGGCCTAAGCACGTATAATATATAGTATCTCTACCTAATGTCAGAACAAAGTACCAGTGCACTAAAAACAAGCGTCTTTTGTTTAAGTCTCGGGTACGTATTAGTGCATCTTGGACTCGTGCCTGTGTTAACCGGCTTCTTCTTGTGTTGTTTCTACAGTCAAAAGGTCAGCCTGACGGTGATACTCATGGCCAACGACTCCAACGGTTTGATCTTCTACAACGGCCAAAAATCGGACGGAAAAGGAGACTTCATCTCTCTCTCCCTCAATGAGGGCGTCCTGGAGTTCCGCTACGACCTGGGGAAGGGACCCGCCACCATCAGGTCAGCATCACCTGAGAGTCTTTAAGGTTAAGGTTTAACTTACCCAACTTGGTAAAATGAATATAAAACAGGAATATGGAATAGATTTTGTTTCCTAATATTATTTATTAATATAGAAGCCCTGAGAGGAATCCATTGCCTTATTCTGATTAAAAAAAAGAATTCTCTCCTGTGTTTATGACTTTTTGTTTGTTGTTTAATACTCATTTTGGCCACAAGAGGCAGAAGTGCACCACTACCCTATGTTCTATGTAGGACTAAAAACACTCATGTTTTTTGTGACAGTAATGTTACACGACTTCCTTACACACAATATATGTACCTGAAAATATAACTCACCTGGAAGAAAACATGAATGTTTTTGTCGTAGTTAGAACTTGAGGTAGTGGTGCACTTCAGCCTCTTGTGAGCAAAATGAGTATCACAGAAATAAAAACACCTGCCAAAACCTTTTGTCCTGTTAGAAAAGAATGAAGGAACTTAGAAAGTTCATCCTTTTTAACCTGTTCTTAAGTCATAAACACAGGAGAGAAGACAATTTAGATCAGTCTTGGAAAATTGATTAAAGGGAATGTTTTATTCTCACCTGCCTCTCAGGGCTTATGTACTATAAGTACAAGACGTGATTTTTTGTTTCGCTATAATCCTATAAAATGAGACGTGAACATGCTACATGTTAAAAGACATACTGAGCACAGCGATGTGTTTTTAATGAGCCTGTGTTTCCTAATAGATGACTCACCAGGTTGTCTGTCTGTGTGTGTAATTCAGGAGTAAAGAACCAATACAGCTGAACGTGTGGAACACCATCAACCTGGAGCGCTCCAACCGCAAAGGAGAGATCGAGGTGAACAAGAAGGACTCCGTCCGAGGAGAGGCACCGGTAAGGAAGAGCAAGCTAACCAGCTCCTGCTAACGGTGATGTGATGGGCCTGTTCTGTGCTTAGCCTTGCTTGTGCTATATAAACTGTATTTGTCTGATCATCTGCGTGATCTTATCACGTCATCGCCACAACCTCGGGGCTACTTTTTTTTTTACTTGCCACTTAAGGCCCAGTTGAATCAGCAAACATTCCCCTTTAGGCCGGTTAGACAAGCTGTCGCCATTTTGAAAGTCCTGGAATTCCACTTCCAAGAAACGTCTCTGCTTTTTCAGCTTGCTGACGTACTGGAGATAAAACTTGGTGTTGCATACAGAAAGCAAAAAGCAGCTTTTACTGCTGGTATACAGTCAATTTTATAAATCCAGCCTTTGAGGTGGTGTCTGGGGAGGCGGAGGCAGATAAAGGAGATACAGTAGCAGCAGCGAGGAGAGCGTAATGAAACTCTTCAACCCTGCGTCTAGACCAATAAAGCAGGTACATGCTTCCAAATGAAGGCGATCTAATAGTTTGATAAGCCTGTAAGTCATCCAATTATATTAAGCGCTGTAATTTGTGATTATGAACATGCACTCTGTCAACTCATCTTCCTTTAAGACGCAACACTCTCCTCGCCCTCTTTTTTTCTCTCACACTGCTCTGTCCTTCCCCCGACTGCCTCCCATCGTCCGTATGGTAATTATGTTTTACTCCAGCAACAGAGGCAGAAAATCTTATTACAGGAGGAGAGCAAGGCAAAGATGGGGGTTGGAGGGGTGGGGGTGTGGGGTTGTGGGGTTTTGAAGGTACGCAAGGGATGAGCTGAGACTAGTTATGGAGCTCAATGCAATGCTAATTCTCTCCTACTCCTGCTTTAAAAACTAGGAAGGGGTTATAGTACACTTTGCTCAGAGAGGCAATATTATATCAAAGGTGGTCACACACATGTATGGATACATATTGCATGCTGGGAGTGTTCATCATATCAAAGACGGCTCAGCTGCCAGCATGATGAAGTACATACTTTCAAAGGCACATAGGTACACACAGGAGATATAAAAATCAACTGCACGTCTCGTTCAATGGCAGCAGTCTGTAAATGAGGCTGGGTGGAGAAGTGGCACCACTCACAGTCTCTCATCCACAACGGTTTTTTTTCATCTTTTCTTAATGGCACCATCTGCTTCTTGCGCGGCCTTCTTCGACCTGCTGTCTTGTTTGTATTCACTCTCTTAAGCAGTGGTGGAAGAAGTACTCAGATCATTTACTTAAGTAAAAGTACTAATCCACTACAAGTCAATTCTGATACTTACTTCAGTGAACGTTTGAAAGTATAACCAGCTAAATGTACTTACAGTATCAAAAGTAAAAGTATTCATTGTGAAGTAAAACTATTATGTATGACGTTTTTGGATACATATTACTGCTGCATTATGTTACATTTTAGTGCTGGAGATGTTTATGGTTGTTCTCATTTTAATCTACAGCAATGCATCATATTCTACAAGATCATAATCCTTCCTGTGAGAACCTTGTATCTCTAAAAAGTCAACTTTTTATGATCTCAGAAAAACTGCCCTGTTTCCAGCTTTGTGACGCTGCATCTTCCAGCTGATCCAAGAGGGTTTTTAAATAGTTTATTTAGCTTAAGAAGTAGGACATAACGCTTAAAGGAACACTTGTTTACACAGTTTATCACAAATGTTAAAAATCAACACATCTGGAGATACAAGGTTTTTACTGGAGAGGGAGGGAAACTGTAATCTGAGTAAATGAGTACATTATTTCCCTCTGAGATGTAGACGAGTACAAGTATAAAGTTGCATGAAATGAAAATACTCCAGTAAAGTACACGTACCCCAAATGTGTACTCAAGTACAGTACTTGAGTAAAAGTACTTATAAATTCCACCACTGCTCTCACAGTAAGTGTAAAGTCACACATGCACAGCGTTGTGTGCGTGTGCGTGGTGCATGTGCAAAGGGTTCTTCACATTTCTTATATTCTTATTTAATCTCACTTGTGTGTGCTACACTGCAGCTATGTGTGTTATTCTTACAGATGTGTGTGTGTGTGTGTGTGTGTGTGTGTGTGTACTTGAGAGTATATGTGAGTGTGTGTGTGTGTTTTGTGAGCTTGAACACTTGCCAGCTCTAGCTCTGCATGCCTTCTCTGTGCACAGACACCTACTAGTCTTCCCCTAATAACTCTCTTCCTCCCTATTTTCTTTCCTTCTCTATGATGTGCTGTCTGGAAATAAGAAATCACGCAAGGTAATGAGACAAGTCCCAGTCACACCTTCGCCCATGTTTCATTTGAATCCTTCACTATGTCCTCTCACCCCCCATCTCTCCATGTAACTAAAAGCACCGCGAGAAAAAAAGAAAAGGTACTTCTGCAGAGCTTCGAGCAGCTTTAAAAGTGCCAGTTCTGTGGAAAAACTTTGCCATTTCATAAGCCCATACACACACACACACACACAGACACACACACACACACACACACAGCGCTGAAGTAGAGATGCTCTTAAAGAACGTGGTTTGGCTTTCACCTCAGCCCATCTGCTGTGAGATGGAACGGGGGTGAGAATGTGGGAGGGAAGAAGGAAAGAAGAAGACAGTCATCTTTGTGACGGCCGTTGTTTTTAGCAACAAAGAAACGTCTTCATTAGTGTGGCGTAGGCGGCGATATCACGCCAGTGCAGCGTGGCTGTCGGAAAGTGAGAGCAAAGACAGGGGAAGGCGAGCGAAGGGGAGGAAATAGACCGCAGGAGACGGTGAGATGCCAAGCCGAGCCGAGCTGTTCTTTTGTCATCTGCTCGCACTTCTTCTGCAAACAGGAACAATCCTCCATAATAATCATTAAGTCCCTCGCTCGCTCGCCCATAACAACACAAACACCACTCACTGAACATCACCGAGCCAGAATCCCTCCATACAACCAGCGGTCCGTCCTCTCTCACCAGGTGCAGGTGATTACCTGCGTGAGACAAAACACAATGCACCATTTCATTGCATGAAATCTCACTTTAGAGTCGTAGAGTCGGGCGACCGTGGCTCAGGAGGTAGAGCGGGTCTTCCTTTTTTAATCACGGCGATGGCCTCAATCTGCTCCCAATGGGCAGGCAAGCTGCTTTGCATTGGTGTAGGAATGTGTGTGTGAATGTTTGAGAGGCAAATCGTCAAGTGATTTGTCCGTTAAAAAGAAGCAGGTTTGGGCAAGGTCCCCTCTCTGTTGGAAGCAGCTCATGCTGGAGTGGCACAGCCCCGGGCCAAGCACCGCTGCCTCCTGCACTCCAAATCCCATCCTAAATAAAAGGCGAGTCGGTGCCAGCTCGCCATCACAAAGCCTGTTTATTTGGCCCCCTCCATTATTTTTCCAGCAATTAACTCCACTTTACCCCTCTGGCAATTACTGCTCTTCATAAAGTAAAGATCATTAATTCCTTCCTTGTGAAGTGGGCCGGCTTTACCCGTGCAAAAGAAACAAGCGGCACCTTGCTAATGCAAAGCAAGTGTCCCAAAGGTTTGGTGGAAAGAATCGAATTTCATAGACCGTCTTCGCCGCAAATTAATTGCAATTGATGTGTCTCCACGCTCAACTATTTGAAAGGTTGGTGCTTCTGATCAGCCATTCATTAGAGATGTTTGTAAAGAACCATCCATATCTCAAGTCCAGCCTGCTCCTGATTTCCCTTTGTAGTCTCTTTTCATGTCTGACAGATAGAGGATAATTGACCACTCTCTCTGAGAGAGACGTAGAAATCAAGCATGTGTTAACGTTTCAAGTGTATTGACGTGGAATGAAGGCGAGCCCGCTACAATATGAATAACTCCTTCTTTTTTCTTCTCTTTTTATGGGACAATCTATATCAGTGTGACATATCTGCAAATGTGGTTTATTAATCTCACTCTTTATATCTCGACTAAAAGGATACAACTTATTTCATGCTCCCTGGACACAAACATAACTCCCCTCACGAAAGTAAAACCATAAACCATTATGTCCTTTATAAAAACCCCTGAGAGAAATTGGGAGATGGGGTACGGAAAAGATTTAATTAGGCGTTTTTAAAGTTATATGTGGAGCTTTTTTTCAGGTCTGCTCAGCTCTAGCTCACCATACCTCTTTGTGTCCTGTCTCATCAGAACCTGCACGTAGATCTTAACCTGAAAGAGTCTCTTTTTGTTGGCGGAGCTCCCGATTACAGCCGACTAGCGAGAGTCGCTGCACTCACGGAGGGCTTCAAGGGAACAATCCAAAAGGTAAATGTTTACAAGCTTTCATGTCATTAGCTCTGCTTGTGGATTCTACTGATGTATGTATGTTATTTTAATGACTTGGGTCCCTTGTGCCCTCAGTAGCAGTGCATAGCTGTCCAGCTGTCATACTACAGACCCCTGTATTAGTTATTTCCCATTAAAAGCTCACAATGTGACGGGCAGTGGCTCTGCTCATTTGGATTAGCATGAACTAATAATAGAATTCTCATTTTGAAGTCCCTCCCTTTCACTATTCTCAGATCTTTCTCTGACAGCCTTCCCGGTTTTTTTCCCTCCGCTTTCCAGCAAAAAGCTCATCTCTGAGTGCCAAAAATAACCCAGTAGAACAAAGGCAGGATGTTACTGTTTGTGCAAACTTGTCATTAGTTCTCCTCTGCAAACTTTCCCGTGACAGTTTCAAGAAAATCAAACGCAAAATGTGCTGTTTGTCTTACTCTGCCTGTAGGGAATTGTTAATTATGAGCAAGACGGTATGTATTCTCAGTTTGATGTGCTGTTTAACGCGCGTGTTGTCATTTCTGAGACACTTTACCTGTGTGCTAACAGTTCATGTTTAGTGGAAGAACATGGAGAAGAATCTATAGTATCCCTGTACGTTTGTTCTTAGGAAGTGTCGTGATAATTAGGTGTAAAGGGATAGTTCGGATTGTTTTATGCTGGTTGTATGAGGTACATAAAGGTATCTATAGTCAGTGTAGAGGAGGCGGTTGACACACACAAGTACCTTCTGTAGAGGGTGGCAACAGCAAAACATATTTTCGCCACCTAAAAAAGGCCTACCTAAAAGAATCAATATCACTTCAAGTGTACGCTTTATTTAGAATATTTTCACATCTTTATGTTGCCATCCCTTTCTGAAGGAAAACTGAAAAGATGATGTGATATCCCAGCTTTTAGCCACTGGCATTGGTCAAACATGTCCAATGTGTCAAAAGCATTTTCACAGAGTTGTACTAATCCTGACTAGTAAAGCTGACCTTTTGTGTGTAAAAACTCTTCGGAGTGCCCCTTTAACCCTGTGTTTCCTGCTCCCAGATCATTCTGATGGGCACCCCCATCCTCACCGAGGAGAACGCCCTGCGCTCCAGTAACATAGCCATGTTCCAGCACCACCCGTGTTCCCAGGAGCCCTGCCAAAACGGCGGCCGCTGCAACCCCATGCTGGACGCCTACGAGTGCATTTGCCTGAGTGGTTTCTCAGGGGGACGCTGTCAGAACAGTGAGTATCTCTGGCAAACATTATCGTCTATCCTTACAGCCATATCACATTTATCTTAATCCCACTTTAAGTCAAAGAGCCACAGACGATGTTAAACACATCTGCCAAATATATTTGTCGGAATCGGCATGATTGGTCTACGTACAAACCAACGACTAGCAATACTTGCTGGCTCGAGATCACCTTCTCATGGCAGTTTGAAATTGCAGTGATGTAACAGTACAAATTGTTCTATTTCCTCATCCAACATGATTTGGTTTCACTCTTAAAGGCAGTATGTTGGCTGCTTGTAAAACGTAGTATGAAATCAGCGCTACTTTCTGGCTTGTTCTTGGCTCGCCTCAATAAAAGTTGAACTGCTAGTCTCGTTTTATTTTCTGCTTATAAGACCTTTGTTTCCATAGAGTTCTTTCTAGGCAGTACTTATTATGTCCATATTAGACATGTGATGACTCTTTTATTTAGGGGGTTGTTATGGATTGATTTCAAACCAATGAAAATGATGAAATGTGTGGATTGAATATTCATGAAATGCTCTTTTCAGGAGTTGCACATCCCTTTCATCATCTTCATGTCACACATTTACTCACTCTGGCCCGATCTGTCTTACATACTCACTCACTGCCTTCGCCATTAACCTTGTGCGTGTGGCCGGTTGTCCCTTTCACGTTAATTAAAGCTAAACCCCCCCCCCCCCCCCCTTCTCATTTCCTCACACTCCATTGCCTTCGTCTCTAATAACTGAACCCTCGGTGTTATTGATTGATGTGATCTCATCCTCTGAACAATTCTCTTCCACCCCCGCCCCCTCCCACTTCACAGCCATCTACGAGAAGTCTGCCGGAGAGACCGAGGCCATTGCCTTTGACGGACGGACGTTCATCGAGTACCACAACGCTGTTACGAAGAGGTAAGGGAGAGGGCAAGGGGAACATCCTCATCTATCCAGCTTCCTCCAACATCTCCACTGTAATAGCTATTAGCCAAATAACCCCTGTATCTATCCATCTCCTCCCTTGGTAAGCTGCGACGACAGCGTTGCTGATATCATCTGCAATAAAAAGGCTTCAGGGTGAACTAGGCGCTTGGCTAATAGCTCATCCCCCCCCGTCCATGGCAGTCTTGCTCCGCTTATGACAGGATTTCACTAATTAGCGAGACGGTTAACAATCACAGTGATGCCCTGAGCGCGCTCTGTGGTCTCCCGCTGTCTCCTGGACAACAAGCACACATGCATGATTAAACCTTTTATTCTGTTTCCAATGTGTGTATAAGTTTTTCTCCGTGAAACTATCATCCAAAGACATTTCGCCTGCAATTTTGAACACCTTGTAAAGGGAATAAGCTGACGACGTAACTGTAAAACTGTTTTTGGAGCAGGTGTAAAAAAAAAAAAACAAGGTTGGCAAGAGTTCGCCTCCAGGTTTGCATAAACAAAAATGTTTATGTGAAGACATCAAGCATACGGCTCTGTATCTACGTCTCACAGCTCTTCACACAAACACTCAGGTGTGAAAACCGCGCCACAGCCTGCAGATCATCACTCTCCCATGGAGACGCATGACTCACGCCCACTCTCAAACATCAAACACCTGGCTGGAGAACTCTGTGGGATATATGTGTGTGTGTGTCCTTATTTGTATCTTTGCTGTTTGTCCTCAATCTCAGCGTTCCGGTTGTGTGACCTTTGTCCTGTCCTTCAGTCTGACCTCACTTGTCCTTGTCCACACACACGTGTTGTCTCATATAAATGTCCTTCACTGTCTCCCCTGTTTCACTCAAGCCAACTGACCAATGAGATCCCAGAGTAAGTAGACTTTATGACTGGGTATTTGCCCAGCTTCAAATCAAGCCCAACTAACAACAACCCAAAAAAGAAAAAGACATTTTTTGATAGTTAACCCACTTGAAGAGATTAAAGCACATTCCGTTTCCAGTCATAATTTCCCACACAGAAATCATCTTCACCGTTAGTCAGATTTCACATTCAAGCTCCATATCCATGATTTAATTTGACAGATTCCTTTATTTTAAATACATTCTGCAGCGTCATTAGCGTCTTCTTTTCCCAGTGCAAAAGGAAGCATGAATGTGTGCATGATAAGCATTGTGCTCAACCCTTCAGAGAAAATGAATTGCTGTACTAAGAATGTGCAATATTGTATGCATGGTTGTAACTCGTCCCTAAACAAAATGAATTGCCTTTATGCTGAATCTGATGTGTGGGAAATGAACGAGGCCCCTTGAAAACTGCAGGTGGAGGATATACTTAACACTCCTTAACCTAGTTTCTGGTGCCTGTAGAGTTTCTGCTTGGGAAAGCCCTCGGTCATGACTTCGTTATTAAGGGTTTTTCTTACAGCTCATTAGCTCGGTAAGTAATCTCCTTTTTAAAAAATCCCACAAAGCGACGAGGCAGAATTCAGCTCAAATTAAGCCGACTGGATTCAGCTCAGAGTCCCAACCCATGCCAAGGCTTCTGTCAACTCGTTTTTTTGCCAGATCTCTAACTGCAATTGTGAATAATTACGAGTCAGGCCGTACAGCGAGGCAGTGACATGTTAATCACAGATTTGTCTCCCTTGTAAATTAAGACCTCCAATTGAGATCTTTGTTCACTGTGTAGCCACGGGCATCCATCTCACTTAGCAGGAGGGGACAGTGGTCCTTGGAGCCAGACTGTCAAAAGTTTAATGGATGTCACATTTACTAAGAGCCACAATGAGGGTGAACCTAAGCAAACCAGGGGCCTGACGCAAGCACTCTCAACGCGTGCCGATCAATTCATGATTTTACTTTTGTAAAGGAAATGAAAACATTTCTCGAGGGGCCATTAAGAGCTGCGTGAGGCCAAAATGTCAAACGCTCACCTCGGGTTAATACTGCTGTTACTATTTACAGCAGCCTTTGAACGCTCCTCCTTCACCTCTCAGCCCATATCTGAAAGCTCAGGTCGATTTTCTCAAGCCCCATTATTTTTCCGGACAAATCATACCTGGCCATGACTCTCAACTGATATGGCGCTTGACCCCATTTTTTGACAATTGCCCAATTTTTCTCATTCACGGCTTCCATCTCGAGACAGAAGGTAATTGCCGCTGCGCCATAAATATAAAGAAGTTGCTCAATAATTTGACGCTGACTTTAAGTAGCCTTTATACCTGTGTGAACACTGACCATAAGAGTGTACTTAAAGGGGACATATGATTAAAATCTCCCTTTTTCAGTACTTGTGCACATCGTTTGGGTATCTGGAGTGCCTAGCAACCCACCAACGGCTTGGAACTACCGTTGCAATTATTCAGAGCTAAAAAACAAATGGAGCATTTCAGACAGAGGGTGAATACAAGTATATTCAGACAGACAGTGTGAAAATGTTTTTTCAACATTAAAGCATGTACCTATGTTTTAGTATCTACAAGTGTGTACCTGAAGATGAGCATATGTAACCTTTAAAAAATGCTTCATCCCAGGGCATTTTGGTGCATTAGTTCTCCATCTTGATCCGACTAGTTCCCTTGAGAACATCCTTTTACGGTTGTGTAGTGATCAGGGCTAAGCTGCACCCTTCAAATGATCACACAACAGTTGTTATCGACTGTTGACTTGGTCGATACTGTAGTAGAGCGAATAAGTTATGCTTTTTTGCAGCTCCAGGTCTAAATTAGACCTATGTGAGTCACCCAGTGGGCTCACAACATGCTTCCTTCCTTCCTTCCTTCCTTCCTTCCTTCCTTCCTTCTTTCCTTCTGGCCTCTTGCGCTTACACTGCATGCCGTTGACTTTCTCCCCTGCTCCCTTAAGTCCCGAGTCTCTGGAGAACCCATCTGACCAGAGGTGAGTCTCTCAAAAAGCTTTTAGACTTTGTCCACTCGCCTCTCGCCTCCTCATCCTCTCCTCCTCTACAGACAACCCCTCCCTGACCTCTCACAGGGCTAAACCCTCCTCCGCAGAGACAGCATTGTTCCCATTATTGAGATAGAGTTACCAATACGAATCACAAAGAGCCTCAATTAATTCTGAAGTTCAGAGCTCTGATAAGGGGCACAAAACCAGCCAGCCCCTTCGCAGTAGCTGTCCTCCCAGATGGCTATTTATTATTCTAACCACTACTGCCACCTAGAGTTGAAATGCAGGACAGCACTCTGGAAAGCCTTTCTGAGAATTTGAATATATATAAGAGGTAGATAAAAATCTCTCTATTTACAAAAAGAAGCAGCAACACAGCAGCAATCTGTGAAGTCAGTGGTGTATATGAGATTTAGAATACTGCGCGGCGGCGTTGTTTTTTATTCATGATATATTCAGCACTTTTAATAACCTTGACCTTATCACTGACACGCTGCTCCGATGGAGATTTATTGGGCCCTGTAAGCTCTTTGAGGGTTTGCCAGGAGAGGGTTCACTGAGCTGTATTTGTGTTTTTTCTTTTCTCTCTCTGGAGAAAAGAAAAAGATTCTCTTGAATCATACTGTTTTTGTTCCTGTTTACCTCAGCGGTTTTGGTTAATCAAGGGGGTCAAAGTTTCCAACCTAAGCATTGATTCGTTCCCCGCTGCTGCTGCTGAGGTGAAGCAGCATTACTGCAGCTGTCTGAGTCGCCTTACCTTAGGCCAGCAGTTAATAAACTCCAAAGTCACATATCATCCCCAACACTCTTTATATTTTTGCTCACTAATGAAAAGAAAATGAGGGAATACTCCTACAGTGTAAGGAGAAGTTGCCATACTCAGTTTCTCTTTATCCCCTCCCATTTCCTGTCCTGTTTGTACTCCCATGAGCCTCTTTGTTTGCTATGCTTGCTCCTTTGTCTTGTTGTCTGTCTTGTCTGATCCTTGTCTCCAGCTCTGTGCCGCTCTTGTTTTTTTTTTTTAAATCCACGTGTCATTGGTTCTTTGTCGTACGTGTCCTCACCTTGTCTTTGTCTTTGTGTTTGAATACCCTTTGAAAAAGGTGGATGTAGATCCATTTGGCAGATGTGCAGACAATTGCACACTTGTTGATTGAAGACATGCACACACACAATTGCACACAGACACACAAATTGAAGGTATGATTCTCTGGATGTCGACTAGATATCTCTGCAGGACTCACCGAGACCAGAGGGACTTTGTAAGTGTGTTTGTATGCAGGAATGGATGTGTGAGGGCGTGCGCACACATACCGTAGAGGCATATCGGCGTGTGTGTTTTCCTCACACACCGGTGACAGTGACGTACAGTGTCTCTTACGGATATGTGGAAGTCGCCAAGTCTCTGCCTCCAAATCACCCCCGCAGCTCGTAGCAGTCGAGGGACTGGAGATCAAACAGCTGCCTTAACAGCACAGAACATTCACACGCATACACACAGAGCAACACAGGAAGCACTGAGCAGCAATGCAGTACGGGCTCAGTAGGAAAGCTAATAGCAAAACAGCCCCCTGCTACTCCTAAACTCAGTCTGCATCCTTAAAAATCACGGCAGCTCTGTTAGGCTGCAGAGAAAGAGCTGCTAAGCTCACAGAACCATATGTCATTGAATGATGGGTAATGTAGCCTCAAGATAACATCAGAGATCCCTTGCTTCACATATGCAACTACACATGACACGAGCACCAAGCGAGCTGTGTCAGGCACACCAAAGATTAGGCCTCTTTTTGATGAATCGGACCAAAAAGCTAACTGATGTTTTTTCTGTTCTCCTAGCGAGAAGGCTCTGCTGGTGAACAAATTTGAGCTGAGCATCCGGACGGAGTCGACCCAGGGCCTGGTGCTGTGGAGCGGGAAGGGCGTGGAGCGCTCTGACTACATCGCCCTGGCCATCGTGGACGGACACGTCCAGATGACATACGACTTGGGCTCCAAGCCTGTGGTGCTACGCTCCTCGGTGCGCGTCGACACCAACCGCTGGATACGCATCAAGGCCAGCAGGTAAGACGGGAGATGGCAGGTAGCCGGGGATCAGTAAAAGCCTAATCCATATTGTATCTGTGTTGCTGCAGACTGTGTGATGTCGTGCATGATTTCTATGCTACACAGTGATCCCCTGCACTGAGATGCCTCTGATTAGTTTCACATTAGGGTTATTTTCATGCCCGGTCATGCATGAGTATGACGCATTGAGCATCAAATTGCTTAGACACATTAATGAATGTTCAAATGGAAGAACATGCGGCAACATCCCAACACATTTTGGCACATTATCGGAAATGTATCCAGGAAATAAATGAATAAAATATGTACAACAGTATTTATAGTACCGCATACACTGTATACTTACAGTATACTCATTACATACATTGATCCTTTTGGAAGACTTAATATATGCAATATGCAAGCACAGAATCAGCTGAAATAATGAAGGTCTTAAAAACTACATTTCCTCTTCTTTTTTCAAGACAGTTCCTCAATATCATGCTCTTACCGTGTGATTTAACAATGCGCTTTATTAGTGTATATTCCCATCAAAATGACAATTTATCAAATGACCATTGGTTGATGTTAATTCCGTTTTGTAAACAATGTATACATCTCTACCTATAGCATTAATGAGCAACAATAGCACAGGTCTTAGTTTAGTACATGGATACTCATTCCAGATGTAGAGAAAAAGCAAATAGTTTTTGCCACACAGTGATGACATCACATTAATGGATTCCTTCATTAGAAACAAATTAACTGCCTGAACTTTGAAGCGACCCACTTAACACCTTCCACGGGATCTCTGCTTTATCGCCGCTGAACATTTGCTTTCAGCGTGGCTGTGAATGGAAGTACGGGGGATAATTACATTGGCTTCACCATGTAAGGCAAGACTAATCGATCCTCGAAAAAGCCGCTGCATCCGTTTTCAAACATCCCAGGCTTTACAGGGAGACCACATGAGATGCTGGGAGATGACATCATTTGGATGTTGATGATGGCGTAGATCGCAGCATGTGGCACGCAGCTCGCGTAGTTACATAGATATCTGTGTTTGCAGCTTGCCTTTAATGACACTCTCGCTCTGTTGGAAACCCACTTTAATGCGTTCAAATTAGCCCCGTCGTCACAATTCTTAAGTGTGTGCTAATGCGTAACGCCGAGCCACCTAAAATGAATGGTGCTCTCACGGCATCTGTTAGCTGGTGGACAGGCACATTTAGAACGCTGCTTGGCAAAGGCAGTTATGGGAGTGCTTAGTGTGCTGGCAGTGGAGCAATGGAGTCTTGATGCTTGAGATTAAATGCAATTTACAGCTATTCACTATGACATGCATGCATCAGAGGTGACTTCTCACTGCATCTCTTTCTTCTTCTTTTCCTCCTCAGAGCACTCAGAGACGGCTCTCTACAGGTCGGCAATGAGGCAGCGGTAACAGGATCATCGCCTTTGGCAGCAACACAGCTGGACACAGACGGAGCGCTGTGGCTGGGTAGGTGCCCACACATGTAAAAAATGCCATACATGAAATCAAGGGAACACTTGTAATTCTATAGGACTCTTTTATCCTAGCCACTGGTAGAAAGCTGCAACAACAAAAAAATGAGCAATGAACTCATTGGCATTGCAGAGGATAAGCAAAGTCTCTGACAGGGGAAAAGATTGTGGTTTGGGCAAAAAAAAGAAATAATTCCAATCCTATTCAGGTATTGAGTTGAGAAATGAAAGGCTATCTGACTGAAAAGTTGTCTGCTCTCCTGAATTGAAAATGACCAAAGCCGGCCTTGTTATCTACCGCTTCAATTCGGTCCGAACTTGGCTCAGAGAAATGGTGTTTTGAAAGAACACACACGGCACGGCGGGATTGAACATTCGGAGGAAATAACATTGAAATGAAGTCCGACTTTTTTCTTTGAGTGGAGAAGCAGCCTGAGTGACTTTTAGGAGACACGCTGCATGTAGAGGTGCACTCAGGTACACGTATACAAACACACACAGGGAGGCAGAGCGGTGGAACAGGTGCTGAGCAAGCCCTGCAGCAAGAATGCATAATCCTCACACAGCTCTCCCGTCGAGAGCCCTTCTCCTTTTTAAATCCCCTTTTGACTGTTCGTCATTAATTCATCTGTAACTTGCATGAAATTAGCCCTGTCGATCCCCGATTCTGAGGCGCCGCAATCCGATTAAAGGGGGCCGGGACAGGGGATGTAAAGAGCTCGACGGGGATGTGAACTCTCAGACAGATAAAAAAAAAAGAGAAAACAGGGACGAGAAGGAGAGAGGGGGGAAATGGAGTTGGACTAACATGAAGCGAAGAGGGAAGGAGGATGCAGGAGGATTCTGACAGTGTAGATAACAGAGAGTGAGACAGAGAGCAGGGATGGCAGCCAGGTAAAACATCAAAAGCTAAGGTCAGCCGCTCTCCCAGTAAGAACAGATCTCAGTGAAATTCTGAATAAAGACGCTTCACGCTGATTTATTGAGAAAGACACTAATGACTACTTTGGGTGTGCTGGCTCAAAAGAGAAGCTCAAAACATCATCAAAAGGAGAACGTAGGCAGCCACACACCCTGCAATTAGGTCATCAAGTCTCCACAAAAGGACGCTATGAGACTTTGTTTAAAAAAAATAGAAGCTTTGGATGATTTGAAAAAGCAGGAAAAGTGCAGTAAAGTTAAAGCGAAATGGAAAGTACAAGGGGCTGAAACATTTGCTTTGAAGTACAAATCCATGATATTTTCATATTAAGAGATTTCCATTTTTAAACTTCCTATGACTGATAGATAAAACGCTTTAGTGAGTCAATTTACATCCAATTCACAAGTGGATCAAAGGCTCATTTTGAAAAATAATAAAAGTTTTTCCACTTATTTCATGTCGAGCTTCAAATAACTAACTAACTTCTGATTGTTACCTAGATTCATCGTTTGGTGTATAAAATGTCAGAAAATAGTAATAAATGTCCGAGGTGATGTCTTTAAAGATAGATATTCACTTTAATATGATATAAAGCAGAGAAAAGCAGGAAGTCTCCACATTTGAGAGGCTGAAAACTCTTCTGTCATTGATGCATTAAAAAATGACTTTAACGATGACTTCATTATCACAAGAGTTAGCCATTATTGTTTTGCCGATGGAGCTGGGCTGGGCTGGCCAAACATTCATTATTAATATCTTGTCGTGAAGTATCTAGCCATGCAGTTGGCCATGGAACTGAATGATATTTGGTATTTCACAGAACTGAAAGATTTGATTTAAATAATATTTAAAATCAACATATCATTTCAGAAACAATGTCTACTTTTTTGATAGAAAGTAGTTTCAAGTGAGGTAATTTGGCCCTTTTCCATTTGTTATTTGACTTGCAACCTGTCTTTCCCTGGGAAAAACTATCAGACGCACAGAAAATGGTTTGTTTCATGTTCTTGGTTTGTTTGGAATAAATAGAGGAAGAAGTGGGTGGTTAGCAAAGAAAAGTGCAGCACCCATAAGAACTCACACTTTAAGAAAAAGCCGTAAACCATCCTGAATGCACTACTTGATGGACAGCTTATATCTGGGGAGTTCACAGCACAGCAATGAGCGCTTTGCACTAAAGATAGAAACAAATTAGAAATAATGAGGACGTTAGGTGTATATAATTTTACACTGTGTCATCACCTTTCATTTGTAGCACATTCTGAGCACTTCATGCACCGTGTCAAATTAAAAGAACCTTCACTCTCGTCTATCTTAACTTGCTCTGGCTGGCGTGCAGGCTTTCTGCCTTGCTCCCTTTGATCAAGGTGGTTTGAAAAATAAAGTGTCAGCCTGTCATGTACATCCACTGGTGCCATCGTGCAAAAAAAATTAAATACAAAGCCTGACAAAGATAAGTAACTACTTTGGTACCAGAAATACATTTTTCTACCAAAATATATTTCCGGTACAGACTTTTGATGGCATTTACAAGGTCTAGTTATGTTCTTAGATCCAAACCTTTATCCTGGTGTTGGATACTGTGAGTCTTCACCCTGATGATTATATCCTGCAGCATTTATCATGGAGTGGGAAGGATGTGTCAGGGAGGGCCTACTGATGTATTATGGGAAATTAAAGATTTGAGACTAGAGTTGTGGGTGCTTGACCGATGCTCAATGACTGCAGACGCCCTTTAAGGGGAGGCGCTACAGGTGACTAGGATAAGAAAGGATGGACTAATAGACCACCATCAAACTTACTTGATTACGAACATTAAGACAAAACATATTACAAGTTTTCTGAAATTCAATGTTTGAATATGCAAATGAGGCATTATCAAATGCTAACTGTTGGTACATTTAGGAGAAATCTACAGACGCGTCTACACAACGTTAGTCAAATAAACACCTAAATGTGTATTTTGGATGTTTTCTTTCCACGAGTCTGAAAAAAGACATGTTATGGAAGCAAATGCCCAAACTCTTCAAATTGACCAGTGCATGAAAAAAACCATAAAATAAAATAGTTGCAGAATGGTAGTTTTGGAGTAATTATTCTTTGATATGTGTCTCCGTTGTTCCCTTTGTACATTAGCGGATTCATGCTGTATTAACTGTGCCTCCGTCTCCCCTCAGGTGGCCTGGAGGAGCTGGCGGTGGCCCGTCGGTTGCCCAAAGCCTACAGCACTGGCTTTGTCGGCTGCATCAAGGACGTAGTGGTGGACGGCGTGGAGCTCCACCTCGTGGAAGACGCCTTAAACAGCCCCAAAATATTACACTGTTCCGCCGCCAAATAACCCAGCAGAGACAAAATAATGAGAAAAACGGAGAAAAAAAAGAAACCCTCCCACTCGCTCCCTCCATAGCGCCCATGTCTCCTGCTGTAATTATTTTCTATTTTTGTATACTTTTCATCGCTTTTTATATGGAAAGAAAATAAATATGTTGTTTTAATTTTTGTTTTATATATTTTTTCTTTTTCTTTTTTTATCTGCACCTCCATAAACAGAACACACTTTGTTTTTCTTTACTGCCCTGGCCCCTTCATTTTGTTTTTTTGTTTTTTAAAAGCAGGTGTCTCTGTGAGAAAGAGATCTTTTATTCTTGTCAGTTTTGTTGTTTTAAAACAAACGCCAACAAAAAAAAAAGAAAAGAAAAAAGCCTGCTCCCTCTCCTCGCTCATTACTTGAACACTGGTGGACCTCGCCGATGATCTCTGGTTACTGCCTTGTCTTGGTGCCATATCTATCGTCCACATTCCCCAAGCATGGCCTATACTGTACATCCACGATAGACATACATTCCCCCCGTGAGAGCTGGACGCAGTGTACGCTGTGGCTCTTTGATGCTGCAGCCAGCTGGCAACTCCAGACAAGAAACTCTGTAATCAGCCCCGGTAGCCCACTGTATTTTCCTAATGGGACTTTTCAGATATCAGTCAAGCTGCTACAGTGAGAAAGTACACAGTCGAAACCACTCCATCAACCCCCATCTCACAGCGCCCCAAAAAATAAAAATGAAAGAAAAAACTCTCCACTCAATCTGAATCCCATCAGAGCCTTTAGTTTTGAAATATGACTCACTAACACTGCAAGCCGACATGACGGAGAGAGCGCTGCGTTCCACAATGACTCGCATATCATTAGTCATATATCAAGACGTGAATAAATGTTATAAATATAGAGTATATAAATAATACCTGAGACTGTGAATATGTAAGATGGGTTCTCTTGGGAGAATTGTGCTTCTCATGTACTATTGTGCGTTCTGTTTTACAATCCACAGATGAACTAATGATGACCACTATAAATGCATGCATTCTGCAGTGTGGGTTTGAATCTGGTTTTTGTTTTGTTTTATTTACGTTTGGTTTAAAGAAAAAAAAGAAAACTTTTCTAATTTGGAAAATATCACTGTTTGGGGGTTTGTTTGTTTGCAATGACTATAAAAAGGTTCCTTTCTTTCTCTTATTTCCACTGAGCTCGGAATAATGTTTTATATTTGTTCATTCCCTGCATCTCTTTGGGTTTTATTTTTTTATTTTACTTGGGAGCAGTTAGTTTTGCAGGACCTTGAACGGTGCATAAGGGGAAGAGTTGTTACCATATCTGACCTTAAGGAGGTGCTGAATGCAAAGACTGAAAGGAGGCGAGCAGAGATCTTATCATGGGGAGAGCTACCACTCTTGGGAATGTCCCGTCAAACAGTCGTCACCACGAACAAAAAAAGCTTCAAAAACTCTGCCTGAGACTTCATTTCTTTTCGTATTTGATCTAGATGCATTCCTGGAGGAGTCTTTTTTTTCAGCTGAGACTGTGATGTAGTTGTGACCTTTTGAAGCCATAACATCCGCAAAAATGGGAGAAGATACATAATCCTACAGTACTTGCAAATTAACATAGTGACGCATGGGTTTGTATTACTAGTGCGAATTCTGTAACATTCAGTGAACTGATGCAACGTGGTGGACTCGTCTATGCTCAACCACAATACGCTGCGATGACTGACTTAAGGACACATGTTTTGATATGAGAACTTTGGCAATACTCTGAGACAAAATCATGCCTGTTTGTGGTTGAGTATCAAATGGTCTTGTGCTATTTTTGTTTTCTTTCCTAAGTTCTTAATTATGTTTTTCTTCTTAAATCATCAAAGGACTTGTTTTTGTACAGCCCTGCAATTTTTAAGTGTGAATTTAGCAAATGTGTTATCTGTGGAGGTTTATGTTTTTAGTAATATACACTGGAACCATGTCTGACTTGTCTGTCCGCCCACACGATGATATGCTTATGTACATGGGGGAGGGATAGCCCTGGAGCTATTACTGTGTTGTTGAGTGTCCACACCGGACCAGGAAACCCTCTGCTGGTGTCAAGACTCGTTTAAATTCCAGCACTCACTCTATTAACCTTGGACTGGTCTTATTTTACCACACTGTTCTTTGAATTTGATCCATTCAGGTGGCAACATTAATAAAGGAGAGATCCCTGTGTATTTGGATGGACTCGAGAACAATAAAGACAATTGCAGTCTATGGTTTGGGTGGAAACTATTTGCCTTAAAAACCGGTCACCTCGACTCTGAGCAGGTGACAAAGACGTCATCCATATAACTGTTTCCTTATTTTAGCCAGTGTATTAGCCTCATCCCCATAATGTAAAGGAGTAATACATAATAATAATAATGATGATAATTATATTAGTAATAATGCTCATACACAAAAAAAGAAATTCCCAGGGGGCCTCTGCAAATGTCCCCTCTGGCTTTTTACAAAAAATCTTCTATTTGCTGTTTTTTGAATCTATTTTCTGTTCCTTATTTATGTCTACATGTGGATGACCCTCCATGTCTGGCCTCTGTAAACTACTGTCTGACTGCGCAAACCTCCTCAAAGGGCAGTGCACCGAGTAAGAGTGGCATGACCTGAACATTACTAACTTTATGACCTTTGTCTTGTGTTCCTACCACCATGAAATAAAATGTCAACCAAATGGAGCCCATCCTTGTCAGCCGTCTTTCATTTCCTCGTCACCTGGAGTTTGCTTTAAACGTGAAGGCTGGTGCTCTATTTTCAGAATGTTCAACAGAAAACAAACCATGAGTTAGTTTGTCTACCTTCCCTTCCCTTTCCAAGCTCAATGCTCCTGCTGAAGATGTAAATCTTTAAAAAAAGAAATGGGCTCAGTAACTTTCTAAAGCAGCTGGGCACTTAAACGTTACTCAAACAGGAGTAAAAAGTGTGTTTTTTGGGGACTATTTTCAGCTGTGGACTAATACACAAGGATGGTGTATGTGGTAGTGACTCAAAATAAACTACAGTGGCCATGTTGAACATAGAATTGAATTCTTGATGTTGGAAATTCTTAGCTCAATGTCCACTTACTAGCTTTTCCAGAGCTTTCAACCGGCTGAGGGTGAATGTGCACATCAGGCTTTGGATGCACAGGCGATACTTGTCAGTCGGGTCAATTCAATGCTGGATTTCATGGAAGAAATATGCCCCCTGATCTTCCTCTCCACACATGACCACTCGCTATCACGCAACAAAAGATGCATGCTTAGATCACATGATGACAATAGAACCATCTCATGACATCATAAGCAAACTATGATGAAGGCCATTAGATGTGGTTAAAACCTCTTGAAAAAGCTAGCAAGTGGAACTTAGTGGACTAGAGATTCTTGATTACAGGCCAGAACTTGGACTTATTGTTCTTCTATCTTTTTCATTTACCCCGGGCCTGTTCAATACCAATAAAGGAATACGATTTTATACAAGTCAGCGCCGGTTCACTCTTGTATAACTTCTGTATGTAATGAAAGAGCTTATTGAAGGGAAGAGAGTCGACCCAGGGGTATTCTCTATAAATTTCCAGGTTTAGATCAGTTGAAATTGCAATAATTTATGAACAATTTGGTGGGAAAGCTCAAGTATCTTATGAATTCACAGTGCCAGTCTTCTATTCATTGTTAGTTTCCAGGAACCTGCATTTATAGAAGCAATCACAAGTGTAGACTTCAATCTGTGTTCCGTCTTAATGAGAGGTTTCTGCTCACATTTTGATGGAAGGCAAACGCTGTTTTTCCAAATCAAAAGCAATTTAAGTCACCTCGCTCACATGCACATCAATAAACAGCCTTTCTGGCTACATTGATATTTACTCATAATTCATATCACCTACAGCAATCTCTATCGCCCCACTGCTAATTGAAAGGCTGGAATTCAAGAGAAAAAAGCTACACACAGCTTCATACATCATTCAGTACATCCCAAATCTGTCTTGAGCGTTTCCATTAAGCCTGCAGATTTAATGAGTTTCATTTATGCCTTGCTAATGACAGAGAAGGACACTGCATCTCGTGTTGTGTTAATTAAAACTATGAAATGGTGTAGATGAAATAGTTTCGCTCTGTCAGGGATCCTTCTGGGGAAAGATCATTTTCAAGCTAATAAGCGTAAGTAATTTGATTAAAGGGTTTTGCAGGAATAAAAATCAAAACAAAACAGGACATCCATATATGGAACCAAATAATTAAATAGAGGATCACTGCTTGGGTGACACCCAGGGGAGCTAAGAGGGCTGAGAGGGAAATATGTGTTTCGGAGGGCACAGGATTCACAGAAAGCTAATTTTGATTTGTGTGTTGAGCAACTTACTGGCTTTGAGAAAAGCTGCAGAAGCAAGAAGCTCGGAGGCAGCCAGAGCGCTTTCAGATGTGTCGTTTTAACACATGTTGGGGAATGCGATTTGTTCAAAGGTCAAAGTGGAGTTATGAATTATGCAACAAAGTCAGGCCCTCTCTGGATGAAATTTCATCAGACCTTCCAACCTGAGCCAAACACAGGCCCCAGAGGCCACGACATCATCTGCGAAACTGTTCTTAGAAAATCTCTGAATGATCTTCTGAGAATGTTTTCTAAAATGGTTGGACAGTTACTCCCTTTAAAATAAAAGACCTCGCCCGTACCAAACTACATTTCACCCCCTTTTGTGAAATAAAGTTCCTCTCTCAAAGCTTTTTATGTCCACATGGTAATAAAAGTTCTTTCTCACTGACGAGGCTCCAGCTGTCCGGCTGCGTCACTCGCAGTATAAGTCTTCTTTGTTTCCCTTTCCAGATTTTTTTCAATCTTTGGACAGGCAGATTTGCAAGTCTCAAGGCAAAAATGGGTCAAAGGCCACGAGCCTATAGAAGCAGCCACCTCAGGGTAGAGGGAACATCCTGGTTTCCATTCCCATGGGTGGGAAACGAGGCTTTGTGTTCTTGAGTCTTTTTGTCCCTCGTAGACTCAACAGGACATCATTCTGCATGGTGATAAAAAGTGAATGTTTCAGTGCAGGAACCTCGTCACACCTTTCCATATCTAACTTTACCACTGCTCTAGTTTTACAAATAATGTATTCTTTACATCAGTAAATCAATTAGCAAACCCCACTATTTGTTTTAGAAATGTGCATGTATCTTTTCTATTCTTCCAGGCATCCCTTGCTCTATGGTGTGAAAATTAGTTTCATTATTGTTGTGATGCAGTGTAGTCTTTCCAAATGAATGTGCACATAAACTGCCTTCCCCACAACAAAAAGAATAGACTTTAATTTTTTAAGAATTGATGTCCATCAGGACATGCACAGCAGGCATTTGAAACAGCCATCAAAAACGATTTGTCAATAAGTGCTAATTTGCATTGGCATGGTCCTTTAAAGCATTCCTTAAGATCATTTCATTTTTCTCCATATTGTATCATTAATGTCTATCATGCTAATCATTGCATCACAATAGAGCAACTTACATTCTGGTTGCCAGGGCAACATTCTCCAATACAAAAACTTCACCAGCTTTGAGGTTGAAGTTATAACACCCAGATTGTTTTTCCATCATAGTCAAGGGACCATTTTTAATGGCTATAGTTACAATGTTTAAGGTCAAGACTACTTGTAATCCTCCTCCCAACACACACAAACATTAAAATACAGCATGATTGACCTTTTTCTCAGACACGTGCAGAAGTCAAAATGAGCTAAATTCCCCCATTTGTCTCCTAAAATATGTGCCTGGAGGTGCAGCACAAAAATAGTTCCCCATAATCCCTAAAACCAACACAAGATATACAAAGAGAATATCTACTAATAAATGGTAATGACTTTGTTTTTCGAGTCCCTCAGTCTTGTATCAATCACATTTAGTACGCTGTTAAACACTAAATGTGCACTCAGTGTTATTCCAATATTCAGCTATTTCTCACCCTCCTCATCCATTCCCACTATGTATCGATCAGAGACTAAAGCCCTCCCATTGTGCGACAGGATCGTTTAAACTGCTCACCAGACCCAAACAATGCATCCTATGTTCAAACCCATGTATCCTGCCTGAAGCACATTGCATTTGGCAGAAAAAAAAACACATCGACTCTGGAAACAGAAATGCCACAGAGAGAAGAAATTCCCTCTCCATCATCTCAGTGTTAATCTGTAGGCTGCAGCAGCACACTGGGTCAAACAGTGGAAAAACAAATCCATAGATGTGAAGCCTGTGAGCTCACAGACAATTGCATAAGCCCAGCCATCCCCCAGTAGATTAACCTCCACTGATAACCACAGGCTGGTGACGTCAATACTGCGCTG
This sequence comes from Cottoperca gobio, assembly GCF_900634415.1. Lineage (NCBI taxonomy): Eukaryota > Metazoa > Chordata > Actinopteri > Perciformes > Bovichtidae > Cottoperca > Cottoperca gobio. Next base: position 17,928,734 of record NC_041361.1, read on the forward strand.
CCTCTCTTCCTCCTCTCCCCCACCACCAGCTCCAGAGCTGGAAGGCTGTCCCATCATGAGGATACAACAGAAGAGGAGGTGCATATATATATAGACATGCCTTATCTCTCACAAGACAATAGCAGAGCTTTACAATAGCTAAACACTGCACAAGTCAATCACTTTTGAATCATTTTAATGCCACTACAATAAAGACTTTCTAATATTTCCTTCCTCGTTGGTACATGTTCTTATATTTTGGAGTGCCTGGATTGCCTTCCTGTTTATCATGTTTTTCTGACTTTTGATCTACAATTGAGTATACAGAGCAACATTACTATTGCATCATTGGTGAAAATAAAATAACTAAATGGAAAATAATTGTTGAATTAAATACTGAAAGCCAGTCTTTATTTTCCAGTACCCTATACTGCAAGTACATACGTGTAAAAGTTGTTGATCTAGATGTGTGTTTGGTGAACACTGAGGCGGAAAATTTGAATATTTCTGAATAACATTAAGTGTATTGATTTAAAAAAATTAAAGGGGGTATGACTTGATACTGTAAGTATTCACATGAAATACTTGAATTTCTTTATTGAGTTTGCTGTATATGTTTGCTGGGTATTCTTGTTTTGTTTCCTCTCTTATATATTCTTTGTACACATATATGCATATATGTTCAAAATAAAATCTAATCTAATTTAATCTACTAAAGGCAGCTTCTTTAATTTCACTTTATTTGATTTGACTATATAAACTATCGGCCTACACTGTCCTGCTGCTTTGTCATAGGGTTAACATCATTGTCATAGTAAATGCTACTAACATGTAGGTCTTTCATTTTTGTAATGTAATGATAGTTAACCTTCAGCCTAATTAAATTTCATTGTTCCACGTTACAGCATGGACAGCATCTAAACAACATGGCTGTGGTTTGTTTTGGCTCATTAATTAATTAACAGTTATCCTTTACAGTCACAAGTGTGCGGTTGTCGGTGTGCTCCTGCTGTCAGCTTCGATAATGACAATTAGAAGTGAGGAGTTAACGATGTATGTATGCATATTTCTTTAATTGTATGTTTTTATAAAAGCCTCTGATATTAATCTGAATATGTCAGAGAACTTTAACAATGTTCTCTGTAGATGCATCAAGGCAGCTAGGTTTAGTCAGAACAGGAAAAGAAGCTTGTCGTTCAAAATAAAAGCGTAAAACTGTCATTTGACAAAAGAAGTCATAGGAGTAAACTCAATAGCATTGATAGTTGGGTATAACAGCAATATTTTGTGCTATCAAAACACTGCAGAATTGTTAAAGTCAGTTTGAAGTTAATAGCTGAGCGTAGGTCTGTAATACTGTGTGCACAATTGTATTTCCTCATCACTTTTTACTTATTTTCTTAACTAGAAAAATGTAGTCTGAATAACGATTCCTGTGCAGAAGTTGGACTATAAACAGAACATAATATTAAAAGAAGATATGAACAGACATATTTTAAATGGGTAGTTTAAAATCTGACAAAAATACACCTCTTTAAAATGAGCCTACAAACGAGGCTTTTGTTTTGAAGGCAATAACCGGAAGTCATGTCAGTAGTTATGTGTAGCTCGACACGCAGGTTCAACAGATCTCACTCTTCACAGCGACTCAGCAGAGGCAAAAGGGGAACGTTTGTGGACACTTGACAGCTTTCAGAGACTGCTATGACATCTCGCAGGTAAAGTCGAGTTAGTTTTCTAAACTGTCATTATTCGCGCGGTAATATTTAACAGCTGCACGAGCGGCCAGAGATTTCACGGGCGAGATTAAAGTGAGTCTACCAGCAAGAAAAAACAGGGGCGCCTCAACTTTCCCCCGTGCCACAGTCAGACCCCTGTAACACACGCACTTGACGCCTCATATTTTACATTTCACGAACTCCTATATATGTTTGCCTTGTTTAATTATAAGTTGGCTTAGAGTTATATAACTGTCTTTGCTAAAAGTGTTGTGGCAGTTCACAGCGGCGGCGTTGAAAGCTTTATTAAATAACGTTAAATTAGCTTTTAATTTTGTGCTTATTTAAGTGAATTAACAGTGGAATTAAAACTGCGTCAGGTTGCTCTGTTTTCATGTTTTACATCAACTTGCATTTTCTGCGCATGTGTTTGTGAGTGGTGCTATTTATTTATGAGCTGCAGCTAAGTCAAACCCTAAAGTTAAAATGAAGTCCTTACGCTTATTTTCATACATCACTAAAGTTTGTATCCTCACTTTTCTAATCTATTGTTATGGGCTCTTTCTGTCTGTGCCCTCTCTCTTTGTTTCTGTGCGTGCACAGTGCAGGAAATTGGCTTATAGCTTCCTGTGAATCCATACCCTGCACAGAGAGTATTATAGTAAACCTATAACACATTTAAAAGAGCACTTTACTAAAAACTCCAGAAGTTTATCCAGGAATATTATAGCAACATCGATTTCAGGTTTCCACTCCATTTATTGTCAAGAACCACAAAAGCAATTTAAGTGCACATGAAATGAGTTACTGGAGCTTAAAAACAACACCTATAAACTATTTAATACCAATATAAAATTACAAATTATTACCTACACCATAAGTATACTTTTAGTCCCTTCATTTATAGTAATAAAATCTATAATGAAGATTTTTTTAAATCAAGGACAGTGGCCTGCTTCAGTCTGACAGCTTTGGTAGTTATTGTGTACAGTGTGTATTTTCCTCCTAACAATAACTCTGTCCTCTGCCTACACATTATTAACCACATGCTCATCTGTGGACTAGTAATGATTTGTAGATCTCCCTGAAACATTGACCAGCTTAGTTTGTGAGGAATTAAGAACTGTGCTGTACAGCGTAAACATGAGTGGATACATGTACTGCATGTAGTAGTTATTTAGATTTTTGCATTATTGGTTCATATAATGTCAGATTTCCTCCGAGGTAGCCCTTTCTAGGTAGTTTGCAGTACACGGTTAGTAAGCTGACATTACCTGCCGGGATGTTTAAGTAAAAAATGTAATATTCAAAATGTGTTTTGTTGGGGTTATTTGGTCGTGTTATGTGAAATGTTGCAGTGAAATGCACTCATTTATACTTTGGCACTTGTTTTTTAGCCCTCATTATAACTAATGGTTCTCACATGTGTACCAACAATTTGTGCTGGTACACATTTCTATACAAGGTGACTCTGAAATGTTAACCGCAGCAATCGGCTTGTTTCTTGAAAAATGATGTCTGTTGTGGACTCAAGAAAATGCAATGTTGGCAATTGGGGAGTTTATAGTTGATACAAATGGCACTATATGGGTGGAAAAGATAGCAGATGAGTCGTGTCGCAGGGTGTTTGACATGTGACTGTTGTGTCCCGTATGCCTTTAAAGTTGCAATGGTGAAATAATGACATCAAGGTTAAAAGGCCAGTCTACAAATTGGAACATAATCTTCACAAAACACAAAGGCATTTATTTATCCTCTGACAGAACAAAGAGTGCCTAATTCTTGAGTGTTATTTTGCAAAATAGTGGATTTCTTCACAATAGAAGCTAGCTGGATATGGCTTAGGCCTCGGTGCATCAAAGGGAGTTTGGAAACAGTAAAGCTGCCAGGCTGGCTGGTGCATTAAAGGAACATTCAAATTACAACCTTTTTCTTTACAACACACAGCCTTTGCATAAACATGCCATTGCATTGCTTAGCTGCTTCCTGGTACATCTCACAAGGATGTACCTACATACTGTACACAGTTTTGTGTATAGCGGTATCCTGTGTGGCTCAGCTTTGCATAAGCTATCAAGTTAAATCCAAATCCTTGTAAAATATTCATCCGACTATTGCAAGGATGTTGGTGAGTCCTTTCAGTTTGACGGTCCCCATATTTACTTGCACCTGAATACATAAACAGATGTAGAGCTTAGCCAAACTGTGTGTGTGCACATGTATGTACAGTAGGCTGCTATGCACGTCAAACCAGCATCCAGTTGACTAATGCAATAGACATTTTGGGTAACTACCTTAAACTTTAAATTCACTTTTATTTTCACTTCCGATTACTGCATGTGGTTCAGATTACTAGATTCTGGATTTAGGTAAAAGTAGTTTTCTTTTATCCAAAATCTCAATAATATACCCTTTTTCCACAAATTAGCACATATATTCTTTAAAAAAATAATTATGTGGGAAAACTCGCTAAAATAGGTGATAGAATCCTTTCCCATTGCTAGTAGACAAGTATCTGTGTACAGCTCTGTTTTCTGTCTGGTGGCTTTGAGGAGAGCATAGAAGTTGTATGTTTTGAACGTTAATATATTATAGTAATTGTCAAAATCCCTGTTGATTTTTGTTTATTATATATTTACTTAAACAGGCATTATCGCGATCGATCGGGCCTGCAGCCAATAAGTGCCCGTGACCACTGCGGAGTCATTTGTCCCAGGAATGAATGCCGATTGTAACCTTTCCCACTAAAGACAAAAGCCAGATGTTAATGGATGTTCGTGTGAAAGGGTCTTAAGACCAGCGAGTAAAACGTTATCAGAACTGACAAAAAAAACAATGAAAATAAGAACTATTTGTGCCGTCATTTCTCGCCTTATCAAATCTATTTCAAGGAATTGTAGCTTTATTTCTCAGACATTTCTAATAAACACTTGTGGGTTGACAGAGGGCCAAGTGTTCAGTTGCCCCAGGGCCCGAAGCCACCAGCAGGCTGAGATCAGAGATAGAGGGAAAACACTGAGACAGAGTTTAAAGTTGTTTTCATCTTCGCCTGTTTCCATGGTTTGTCGCCAGCTGAGACACGAATGACTGTTGCTCTGTGGCTCGTTCTCTACTTCCTGAGCTGAAATACCACAGGGGAACAATTCCACATTGCGGGCCATCTTGATCAGACAGACCTGCTCTCCAGTTGATGATAGTATCACTCAGACTCGCCATTTGAGGAAGGATTTTTTTAGATCATCATACTATTAGACATTATTGTCTTTATGCCCCTTATTGCGATTGTACCATCACGTCACAAAGATTAAGCAGTGTGATGAGTTCAGGGTGCCGCTGTGTTGTTGCAGAATCACTTGGCTGTTTCACTTTTATTTTGCCATTTGATTCTGTGTAGTATTACAAACTTTCCACTATTGGAATTGACCTCCGCCTCCCTTTGTTTAAAGAGGAGCCCTCGTCTGTCACTGAAACTCATTTGACCAGCTGAGAACAGTGAGTCAGTTTTGTCGATAAGCCGACAGGAAAACAACAGCCCATGTGTAGGAATAAGATAGGGCTGCCAACGTTTCCAGGAGTGCTCGGAAACCAACTGGTAGTTTTTTCCAAATACATTTTTTGCATTTTATTCAGACATGAGACAATGCACATAGCGTGTAGGAGACAAAACATTCAAGCTGTGTCAGCTACACATGCTTGTGATCCCGCTATATAACTTACTGCTCATGTAGCTAAGGTAAAGTGTTTTAAAAGGTAGAAAGGTCAAATAGCTGATGTTTAACACATCAGAAGTACACCACCAGTCAGTCACACAGTGTCACACATACTGTTCTGGGTCTTCTCTTTGAATATTAAAATCACAATCATTTCACTTCAGGGAGGAGTGCAATTCTCTCGCTAGCTTTGGCCTGTGAGAAGAGTAGGCTGGGAAAGAGGAACGACGTGAATGCCCACTACCTAATATTGAACCATTGAACTCCTCATAATTGACAGGTCACAGAAAGAGCTACTCTATCCTAAAATGGTATCTGTTGTGTATTTCTCTACATTACGCTCAATGCTCCAAATGTGTACGCTTTAACTGCAATTGTAAAAAAACAAAAAAAGGTTATCCCGAAGTCAGATACAGAAAATAATAGCGATTAAAAGACACAAAGTCTGGATGGATTAAAAGACACAAAACTTATCTTAAATTAGTTTATATAGTCTTAACTGCCGAAACACTATCTTCAATTTCTGAAGGGAATAAAATGCAGAAGATATTTCCAGTATGTCGGCCTTAAACACATTCAAACTAGTATGTCCTTAGTTTTGCATAGTAATAATAATAATAATGATAATAATGTGGCAAATCTTGCAAATGTATGATACAAGATTGTGATCGTTATATTATTATTAAATATCAGCAGATCATTTTCCTGTGATGCATGGGAAATGTACGCATAACTGAAGCACATCTATAATGTGCTGTCCCTTAGAAGCAGTTGTGTTGAAGACGCTTGTTTGAAATGCTTTTTGAGTGTAAGAAAGAAAGCATATAAAACATAAGACCTAATTAAAAAAAAATGCAAATATGACACCTGAGTGAGAAACATTAGTTTAATGTTAAACATACTGTATTTCTGCCTATTCATTATTAATCCAAATTGAAAAGGGGATTATTCCATTATTTTTATCTCTTGCTCCCTCATACATTTTGCAGTCAGGAAAATTGCAAAGAGCTGTGTTAGAGAGGGGAAATGATGGAGACGCTTTGACCGATTACTCTGTATCCTCAGTTTGTTTCTGGTGTGTATTCACTCGATTATGCTTTCAAAAAAGTTTGATTTCCATTTTCTCTGTTGAAAAAAGACAAAGTAGTTATTTATTAACCATTAATGCCTGGAGCCACTTTTACTTTGTGTTTGACAAGTATTGTTTACTCCATGTAAATACCAGAAGCCACAAACTATGGATACCCTGTGCTAGTCGTCTTTCCATGATTAAAGAACTGCCTACCCTTAAAGCTTTTCACCATTTGTCATATCACCACAAGCGTTCTTGTTAATCATTTAGTCATTTAGTCAGCTCCTGCTGGGTTACATGTATGCAAGTGTTGAAAACAAACTGCATGCACATGTGCAGGGATTGCCTAAATTAGTCATTCAGCCAATTCTACTAAGCGGCCTGCCTGCTGCTACACAGAGAATGAAGAATCCAGCAACTGGGAGGGGGGGGGGGGGGTTTGCACCTCATGTAAATACCCCGGATCACCAGCTGGGCTAAAAATATCTGCGACATTACCAAAATCCACACCCTGGGCTTGTCTGTGACCAATTTAGCCCGAGCAGAGGCTTTCATGCTGCGCTGCGGCTACTAAGTATATCACCTTTTTGTCAGCGGGCCTAGACAGGCGTGCTTTAAATAGCCAGCCAGGGCTATATTGAACTTGAGACATTATGTAAGAGGATAGAGCGGTGGCTGGATGCACACTGTGATCGTTTCCCCTCAACCAGCCCGAGGCCTAACCTGCAGCTCCCAGCTGCCTCCGTCTCTCCCACAGTACATCCAGTGTCTTGTCTCCTTTCCTGTCGACATCTCGTCAGATAAAGCCAGGCTATTTGAAATCTCCTTCTCTTTGTCTTGTCTCTGTCTCTCTCGCCTCTCGCTCACTGCCCAAGGCCAGATGCAGGGAAATAAGGGCGCCTGGTGGTTGTCAAAGGGAATCCTATTCTTGGAAAGCCCTGAATCACTCCTGCTCCTGCAGTCATGATCTGAGGAGGGGAGGGAGGGGGAGAGTATGGACGGGGTTTATAGGGAAGGCATGCTGTTAAAGACTTCTAAAAATTGACAGTGATGCAAATCTACAGTACTACACAGAAATACTGTCAGTTAAATTACAAGGTTACACTTAAACTCAGGGACATCAGCCATGTTGCCTTGAGAGTTTGGATCTGTGTATCTGTGTTATTGTAATGCTGTGGCAGATTATCAGATGGTCTTTTAAACACGCCTGGCAGCTTCACGGTTAGTGTAATATGAATTAAACATCCTGCCAGGATATTTAATTCATATTGCACTAACCATCCCCAAAAAGTGAGAGCAGCAATAATCTTTTACCGGACAGTGAAAATGAATAGTTTGCCAGTGCGATGCTGCACCCTCAGGTGGTAATCGTACACTTAAAGAAGTTAGTTTTATAGCACATGGCAGCTTACAATAACTTTATTAAAACAACAGTTAATTTCATTGGACAAAATGAACGAGTATTTTTACGATGTACCCAACTACGAGTTGATTGAAAGTACATCAACAGCACTGGCTGTAAGCTATATATTTACTGCAGTTTGTTAATATGCGCCTGAACATTTGCAATCAAATAAGAAGTTCAATACTTTTTTATCACCGGTTCCCAATAACCAGCCTTGTTCCTATGAGCATTTCTTGGTGAGTGATGGCCTGAAAGTTAATCATTAACCTCAGCAACACACGCTCAAAGAGAAAGGGCAAATACATGTTGTCCTGCACTGTGACAACACAGACACCCAGATCACAAGATAATAGTTTCACTGCAAATCTCAAAAAGGCTTCCAAGAAATCCATTAAGAGCCTTGCAGCCAGGATTACACAAGTGACATTTTAGGCAATGAGTTTTATAATTGAAAATAAAATATCTTGTTTGATCTGCTTTGTACAAGCAGGACGGTGCTGGAATCGGACCCAAAATCTAACTGTGCAACTAAAGAGTTTGTGTTCTTCACCCAGGACTTATTTCACCGAAATGTAAACCGGCTTTCTTCTAGCTTCATTCAGCACAAGTCATGCATGTCTGGTGATGAACATTTGCGTTCTCGTGCCCTCCTGACTTTTCCTCTTGAGCCTCTTGACATTTCGTTTTTATCATCACACTGCTGTCTAATACTGCCATGCTTTTGTTCTCTGCATTTGTTTTCTAATGTATCTGAAGCTGCAAAATGAATAGCCTAATGGCATGCTGCTGAATTGGCTGGATTGGGGGATTTAGCTTGGCGAGGGCTAACTATGATCCGGTGTAACTACACCACGTACGATTAGGTGTAATCTCCAGGCACGGGCAACACAGCTGTTGCATTTAGCCTCCGACAAGATACCAGCCGGACCTTGTAGCTGGCCTGGTCTGGTCTGTGTTACAGCCAGAGAAGGCTCTAGTGCTGGCTCTGGAGCGGAGCCATCGGACAGCCGCTTAGCGTTCAGGGTACGATGGGGAGCGAAGGTGAAGGCTGAGGGAGGAGAACAGAAGGTGGTTGGACCAGTCTGCCAGCGCCTGTCACATTCGTCTGAAGCGGGAAATGAGGGGATGCAGGGGACTACTGATAGCACTGGCGGGTGCTGGTATCAGGCCTGCTCACGCTCACCCCAAATCCCAGATTAAAAGGCCCCACCCGCCCCCCCGCTCTCCCTCCTGCACTCTTTCTCTCTTTAACACTCTTACAAAGCACCCCCCCTCCCCCTCTTCTCTTTCGCTTCACTGTCTCTATCTCACTCTATCTTACCAAGTAACCCTTTTACAAGCGCCCTCCGCCATCTCTATCTCCCTCGCTCCCTCCCGCCCTCTCTTGTGTCCAGTGCTGGATTACTAAACTGTGAGGCTGCTGAAGCAAGGGGCTGCAGGCTTCGACCACAATGGTGAGGTAGGGCAGAAACCATTCCCTTCACTTTAAGCATATTGTCTGCTTTTAGGCAACTCTTACACTTCTTTTAACTCCTCCTCTTCTCATAAATATAATATTTGTGAGCGAAGACACTCAGGGGAAGCTGCCCCCCCCGCCTTCAGCTGTCTGTAAACCTGACAAGGTGAACAGTTGTTGCTGCTGTTGTGTGTTTGAAGCACTGGTCCAGTGTTTGCGGCTAGTTCCAGCCCGTCTCCATTGTTTTGAACATTTGACAGAGAGACAGCACCGTGATGAGGGATTAGATATGGATTAGTGACATAAGGCATTTTTGCCCCACTGTTATTATTTTTCCGTATGAATCTCTGTAGGATTAAATACAATACCATGAGTAATCTGTCCACCAGCTGACACACATGACTTCTCAATGGCTTCTCAGCACAGTAACCTAAATGTTGTATTGTAATAAAATGGCTGTGACAAGCGCTGCATATCAACCGGTGAGCAACACGACTCGGAGCCTGTGACACCATCACATAGTCCGTACCAAAGACCGCTGAGAGGTTTGTTTTCAACTGTAAAATCATTGTTGTCACAATTCTAAAAAACAGTCATTTAAGGGATCCTTATCGAAACTGTTTGTTTATGTTATGTGTCATTATTATTACATTTTTATAAACGCCAAAATGATTGTTACTGGTATTGTCCTCAAATTATTATTAAACAATAATAAAAAAAACAGTATGGACAAAATACATGATAAACAAAAAATGAAGAACACTAAGCAATTGCAATGTATTCCTCAGAATGCACTTTACACATTTCCCAGTCTAATTGCATATCAATGAGAATAAATGTCCTTTGGATTCACTCTGAGTAATGTGGATAATGCATGTAACACTTTCTTCCGTTCTGTTGAATCATTTGCTGTCTATAAACGGTCCGTACTCAGCTCAACTTCAGACTTCCACAGATATTTCTAACGTCACAGGGAGCGCCTTGTCCTATTCACCCTCCGCTCTTACATGTTTTTCGCACTAATCCCCTTGTAATCGGTGAGTATTTATTATTTGTAAAGTTCCTCCCTGCACCGTGGGCTTGTGGAAAGGGGGAAAGCACGGCAGATCGGTTTGCCCCCCCGGTGAGGATAAGGGGGTCAGGTGCAGTCTGGGTCAGATGTCTGGTCTGTCACAAGCTGGTCTAGATTGAGCAGACTTTTAGCATTTTATTGAACACTGGACTAGACCTGCGGAGAACCTCAACAAAAGAGGCTTCTCGATGACCACAATGGAGGTCAATGGAGAGGTGTAGTTCTGATATATATATATATATATATATATATATATATATATATATATATATATGTGTGTGTATATGTGTATATCTCACTTATCATGCCCTCCTGTACAAACCCTATCACACATTTAGCCTCATTATGATTCTCTTGTCTCTCCTGTCACTCTTCCCGTGTTTCCTCTCATGTCATAGTCACAACAGGTCAACCAGCAGTCAGTGTCACTTTGATTTATCTATTGAATGCAAAAGGATGACAGTTGCTTCAGGTCCAAAAACGTACAAGTCTGACATTTACATTCAGCTCACAAAAAGGGACTTTCAATCCGTTTCAGTTCGGTTTCAGTAAATGTCACTCGCAGTTCATTTGATGTGACTTGTTAAGTCGTTCTGACAGAAACAGTCGACAATGAGAATGTCAGGCTTCGATATCCTTGTTACAAAGTGATTATATTTGTGTTTCTGTGGTTATGAGTTATTGAAGAACCAAAATAGAAAGCATGGTGTCACATAATATGAGCTGAGATTCAGACCTTTGCGCCGGCGGTGACCACAACAGTATTCTGGTTTGTATTGGCTGCTCTGAAGTGACACAAGATCTGCTGAGCTGACACATGAGTCTTATTTTTATCTCACTGTCATGGGTTTGTGTCATACAGTGTACAAAAACAGAAACTCCTAAATGCTGGCCTACTGTTGAAGCTTTCAGATATTATCTCCTCAGAATAAGCTTCATGAAGGCGCTCTTGTGTCACCATCTGCCCAATCTCCGCTGAGTTATATTAATCAATAATAAGCCTTTGTAATGTGTCGGGGGTGGGGGTGAAAGGCTACAATTTAGGATGTGAAATGCATGATTTCCATGACTCAACTGGTCTATATGCCCTGTTTTCCCATTCTTGGTAAATCGTTGACATTTACCAAGCAAGAGCTGCAACTAAAGGTTATTTTGATATTTGTTAATCATCTGTGGATTCATTTTTCAACTTATCTAACACTTTTTATTTATTTATTTTTGATTAAACACATAAAGTGTTAGAACAACAGTTTAATATATATTTACTTTAGGTGAATGACAGATTCTCTTTATGCAGGTAGGTGTCCTCCTATTTATTAATTGTCTTCGTCGTGCAGCTTCGTCATCACTGATGTCCAAGTAGCAAGAATCCTCTCCAGCTCCCAGCGGGTGTAGATCCAGAGAGTTGTCTTTAAAATGTGTGATGCTTCTGTGAAAAGCCTTTTTAGTTGATCTCTGGGTTTATATGAAATGCTCTGTTGTAAAAGTTGCAGTGTAAAACTCTTGGACTACTGTTTTGCATGGGTTCAGTTTCATGTTTTTGTTCATCTATCTATTAGGCTATTCTTTGTATTAATCAATGAGTGATTTAGTCTATAGAATAGATTCATATGAGCCCAAAAGGATGTTTTCAAATGACTTCTTTCTCCTGACTAACGATCCAAAAACCATAATACCATTTACAAACTACAATTTCTCTCAATTGACTAATAGATTTGTAAATGACTGGAACTGTTTAATCGCACACTCCACTCGCTACTGTAAGCTTAAATAGTTGCCTGATTACTCCTCAGAAATACTGTATAAAATAACAAATCAAAGACTCAAATGTGTTGATGCATTACAATTATGAAATCCCAGTGTTGTCACCCCTGACCTTACTGTAAGCTGCTCCTAACTTTAGGATGGGTTAAATGCAGCGTGTAGATTTCCCTTTGTGTGCTGTGTACATGTGTGACGATAAAAAGAGGATTAAAAAAATCCCCCATTTCCATACGTGTCAGTTTTCCTTCCTTCACACACAAATGGTGCCCTGTATGGCTAATGGTACGTTGGATTAGCCAGCCATGGCGCACAGTAGTTGGGGAGGTTTAACCCAATGATCCCTACTTAAACATGAGCTTTAAATCCACACAGCTGATATGCAGCCATTCACTGGGACATTGCTGCTGTGCCCACTCACTGCTTCTTCCAGATAAATGTAGTCCTTCACTCATTAAACACAGTTTTTACTCAACCCTCCAGCATGCTAGTGCTAGTACCAGTGTGTAGACGTGCCGGGTTTACAACTGTTTGTGATCATATCTTTTGGTTTGGATAGTCAAGAGTGCACAAGATAATCTCTCAACATACCTGAGAAGTGGATTGTGTAAATATTTTCTTGCAGTGTTTTTGCACCAGAGGAAGTAACATGTAATCATTAGCTTTGGCTTCGCGGTACTGTAAACCTGAGTGCTCTTCCCTTTCAAACCAGGACAGGACGTTCGTATATGTGTTGAGACAAATGTCTGCTTTAATTCAAAGGAAAGAAGTGCACCATGTACTAATGCACCGCCAGAATCATGATTCCAGATATTGTTTTGGACTGTCTGTGAATAAATCTTATAACTTTCAGCAGTTACTATTGCTTCCTTTTTATCCCTAGATCTGCCAGACAATTGTTCCTCCTCCTCCTAAAATCCAGGATTTATGAGCTGATATGATTAAACTACCATAATACAAAGTGCTGAGATATCACTAAGTCATCTTAGTTGTTTGTTCTTTGTACTCTCCATATTGAAAAAATAGCGCAAGTCTCATTACTAGCTCATTAGGCTGCACTTATTGAACTGAACGTGCAATGGCCACCTTAATCCTTCTTTGGAGTTTCTCAGCAGGAGTCTGGTTTTTTGAGCAACTTTCAACAATCCTACAGCTGTACAATGTCTGTTCTTGCAAATGTCCAAGAGTCTGAAAGTCGGCACTTACACCTTATTTTTATAGTCTAATTTCAAATGCAATGCACTGGAGTCCAAAGCCAAACAAATAGGGAAAGCGTCTCTGTCCAAATACTTTTGGCTGCATTATTTTATGTTGTAATAGCTGTTGTCACTTTATCTAATATTTACACCTACACTGAATTAAAGCCAGATTTAGACTATACACATGAAACATGACGTTCATCATGACCGCTGCTTATGAAATATGTCAAAACACTCCTACAGGCCTGAACATAAATGGCACTCTGAAGTGTAGAGCCACAAACACTGCAGGGCCCTACAGGCCGCCAGACTGAAGAACTGCCTTTTCTGATGGTTTTGTGTACAAGATTTGTAAAATAAATAAAGGATTTTGAACCCTGGAGATATATTGGGCCTGTTTTGTCTCCATAGAACAGGAAGCTGGTGGGTGATACAGACACACATTGCATACGTTCTTCACATGGACACGTGGATCATGTCTCTGTTAAGCAGTCCTCTCTTTTGTCTCCTGTCTGCTGTTCAGGTGGTTCCACCCCAACATCACCGGAATCGAAGCAGAGCAGCTCCTGTTGACCCGGGGCGTCCACGGCAGTTTCCTGGCCCGGCCCAGCAAGAGCAATCCGGGGGATTTTACCCTCTCTGTCAGGTATGGCCTCACCTACACTCCCTCGCTTTCTTTTCATATTGTTTTTGTTGTTCACCACCAGCCTCACTCTTTTTATTAATCTGTTCTCACCGGTTCAAAGTTCAGCCCGGAGAACAAACAAAGTCGTTTTGAGAGTCTGCACGGGCGATTAGAGAGGCAAGAGGTTCTCTCTGGAAAATAATCATCGTGGCGCTTTGCTAGTGTTGATTCAAAGTGAGTGGAAGTGAATAAGCCTAAATGCTTGGATGACCAAAACATGTCACATATACAAAACCCAATACCTTTAAAAATAATCATGGGACCGTGGATTTGAGAATGCGGAGCGACGGTGCTTGTCTGAATGAAGTGGGTCGTTGATATTCATACCGTGGCTCAGCAAGTGATGTAAAGTCTTGTCTGCTGGGAAATAGATGGTGTTTGAATAGAAGTTGTTTTATGTGAGTGTTTCTAGGGACATGTTGGATAACATATTTGTAATGTGCGATTTGGTAATATTATGGCCGGGTGAAATTGTCCAGAAAACTACATTTGGGTGAGTCTGCAAAGCACAGCCGAGTGTTGTGTAACCTGTCGTTCATGCCATAAAACATTTGCATCTCCTAAATAGCAATCCCTGGTGTGTTGCAGAGAATGTGAAATTTCTGGTAAGTAGAACTCAGCACTCCATGCTGTGGTGATTACAGACAGCAGGAAACAAACGCAGATGGAAGAAGAGAGAGTTTGAAGAGTGGCTCTTCCTTGGCAACGGAAGCTTTTAAGAGATGCATCAGTTCGGCCAAGTGCCTGGAAGAAAGCCCAAGCGTGTGTGCGTGTGTGGCGTGTGTGTGTGTGTGTGTGTGTGTGTGCGTGCGTGTGTGTGTGCATGTGTGCGCGTGTGTGTGTGTGTGTGTGTGTGTGTGTGTGTGTGTGTGTGTGTGTGTTGCGAAATAGGAAAAGGAAACAATGAAGTTGGACAGGCAGCTGCTGGCTTTTAAATAATGTTAAAGAGTGAGGGACCTGTTAAGGCTGTGACCTTCACTGCCTGTGGTGTGTGTGCGTCTGTGTAAATCACACACACACACCACAGGAAGGTTGGTGGGGTGAGTTGTAGCCACAGTTTGTGGTCTTGACAGACATAACTACCCCCACACACACACACAGAGGACACCACCTGCTAGAGAAGCCAGGTCACATTGAACTAAGAGGAGGGAGGAGGAAAGTGGACGTCATTTTAAACCGAGACTGTGAACCTTTTTTTTGTGAATATTTATTACTTATTATGTTGACATAAATGAACATGTATACATATACATACACACTAACCATTAATTATATTGTGTATGTACATACATTTCCATATCATATCCATATACATGCACAAGCAGATACAGACGTTCATCTGTACATACCTACACAAGACCTAATCCATATACACACACACACACACACACAGCATTGATTTGTAACTTTTGAATTAGAAAGACATAGATTTAAAACTGAATTTGAGATTACAAGATTACGTACATTGACTGGTAATGTTTGTATCGCTCTTATTGTGGTGATGCTGTGCAAAATGTATTGGAGGAAAAACAACAGGTAATCTTGTTGAAAAACTGTTACAAAGGTCTTTTTAGATGTTGATAACAAAACCTACACAAGAAACATTATTGTGTTTGTCTTTAACTGAATTTCTCTTGCCTTTTTTAGTGATTGGTTCCTAAAAAGGTTTCAGCACAAAAGGTTATCTGGGATATTTGAACAAACGGCCACAAAAGAAACCTGCCACTTAAAACTTTAAAAGTCACAGAGGGGCAACACAGGATATTGTGGCAGGACATGCATATATTCTGTTTCTCAGAACATTCAGTAGAGGCACAACTCAACCTGTAGTTATAAATGACTTTTTACACCTCCAGTACGCCTCCATCAGTGCAATAAAAAGTGTTCAAGTGTAAAAATATAGGTCACAAGATTCTATTATCTTTTTAATCTAATGTTCAAAGGCTTTCGCTTTTTGCATTTTTTTTGCTGGTTGTACTGCCGCAAATAAAGTCTGTAAAATGTAGGAAATAAAGGATATACTGAAGATAATTACTTAATTATCCTGTATCTGCAGAAGCTATTCTTAGCTAGCATATCATGCTACCTAACTCAATCTTCGTTTGAAGCACACGCACATGCACACACACACACACACACACACACACACACACACACACACACACACACACACACAGACACACAGTGTCTTATCAGAGCAGAGGAGAGGCTAATTAGCCAGTCACTAGCCATGTTTCATCTTACCAAGGCCATTCTGAGCGTGATAGTCACTGTGAATGTTCAGATTGTAATGGATGCTGAGGGAGTATGTTGTCTCTGTCTCTCTCTCTCTCTCTCTCTCTCTCTCTCTCTCTCTCTCTCTCTCTCTCTCTCTCTCTCTCTGTCTTATCTTCCTCTCTCTGCCTCTCCTTTTCTTATCTCCACCACCTCTCTTCTCTCTTTGGTCCACGAGGTGAACAGCGGCTTCTGAAAAGTGTCTGAAGACTGAGAAGCTAATGAGAGCTTTTTGAGGGTTTTGAAAATGTCATTAATTCAGAGTTTCCTAAAACTCAAAGAGGGAAAAAGAGAAAGTTTTAAGCAGAAATAAGTTTTGCCATAATTTAGTCCAACTTTGTAAGCAGAGCAGTCTGGTGAAGTTTTCTCATTTCTCATGCTCTTTATTCCCTCTAAAGACCCCGAGGAGGAATTTAAGGGCAATCTTAAGAGAGAATTTTGTAGGGCAAGTTACCACAGAGAGCAAATGGATTTTCTCCGAGCCTCTGTATTATATAATGCTAGCCTGGGTTTACTTAGATATGTTTCAGCCAGGCTATTTATAGGTTGACACAGTCGAGTAAAAAACATTTCACCATAATTATTGTGAATTGTCAATCTATGAATGTATTTAAACAACATTCTTCTTTCTAAAATGTTTCAACGGTTTCTAAATTCCTATGTTGAATGTGAATGTTGCATTCTGACATCGTGACCCGGCCGAGTCTGTTACCCTCAGCTAATAGTGGCATTAGATGCACCTACCCGTAGATCTGCAGGTCAACGAGGACACAACAGCCATGGCTATATATGTTTACGCCAGCGTTTCTACTTTCCTGCCAGGTGCCAGCACAGTCAGCCTATTGCATGTACCGTAAACATTTCAAAACAAGCAAATTAAACGTATCCATTTATGCTAGACTTAACAATGCTAACGGCTAGCTACTGTTAGCAGGCAAGCTTCAACAAATGTCTTTGTATTATTATATACAAAATTGGTGCAGACTATGTTTTATGTTCATTGATCTCAGTGTCTCAACCCCCACCTATCTTTTTTGATAATAGCAACATTGTGGTGACCCACTGGGAACATAGACATTCACTGAACACTATGAGAGGAGATACGTCTCCTTTAAGACGGATAACCCAGGAGCTTGCTGGGAAAGGTTAAGAGTTAACGGAAGTGAGAAATGGGGGTGTTGTTATTGTTTTACCTGTCGTGACTGTTGTGGTTGGAGGCTTGACTACTGCCGCTGTATCGCTGTTCATGTTGGGAAGTAAACGTTCGACTTGGCAACTTGTCTATCGTCTCCTCGTTACTACGCACGCCCACAATATAAGTGTTTCTATATAGCCAACAACTGTTATATGATTATCTGCTAATAGTAGTTAAGTAGCTAATCTGGGGATGTTTGTTGTTTACGCTGAACCTTCCCGTCGGTACAATAAGTAGCTGTTGTTTAGGAGCCCAGCCCTGTGATGTATGTCGTCCATTGTACAAGATGCTGATCATTTAGATGATTAAAGGATTTCCTGGTCGTCAGAATTCGCGGGCACCCATTGGCTGAAATTGCCCAACCTTCAGAAGTGAGCCTAGTAAACTGAGGAAGTAGAAGAAGTACGTGGTTCAAAAAGGTCTTAGTTTGTCTTCAGCAGATGATGCTCTGGTTGTATCGGGGCAAAGCTCTTGAGACCACACTTGACGTACATTTCTAAAAATGTTATATCAGATTTGATCATGCCTCCTTTAGGATTTAGGTTAAAGCAGCGCAGTAGTCTGTCGAGATGCAAAAGGGGAATTGAATAAGAGGCCAACACTTTATCATCCTTCAATTTGATAAGTGGACTGGATATGGAAAAGGGAATTTCTCAGTGGTTTCAGGCTTTATTGAATGAAAAATAGTGCTTGGAATAGCTTCAGGGCAAAGCAAGCAATAATTTACTGTATAGCTTTTGTTCTTTGTACGTACATATTTATGTGCATATCTCGTGTGTGTGTGTGTGTGTGTGTGTACTTCTTATCAATCTATTAGTTTAGTTATACTGGTCTAAATGCAGTTTATTACTGAAACTCACTATTTTACAGGCTTCAATGTTCTGGCTAGAATGTGCAGAAGTGTTTACCCTGTAATCCTGCACACAGACGTGGTCTGTTGAGCTGCAGCAGGACAACAATGCTATGTTCACGCTGTGATGGACTATCTGACATGAGAAGGACTATGTGAAATCATGTACGTTTGTGTTACTGCTCAGTCATTCCTATCAATGCAAATCAGTTCATAGGATGCTCAAGGACGAACTTATCTTGTATCTACTGCATTCGTTTCCCCCCCAATAAAGCAGGATACATCGTATCATCAAGTTAAAGACATAGTAAACAGTGACTTGCCTACCACTGCATATTCTCAGGACTAACTGTGCGTATACTATGGTTTTCTTCTTGTTTAGCTGAAAGTAAGTCTTATTTACAGTTTGATTTGTGTACTTTGTGAAATATAATTTTGTATGTTTAGCACTTAGATAAAACAAATGTTTTACAAAGCAGTTTATCTGCGATTAATCTAGCTTGTGATCAGTGGATCCAACACATTTTGAACCCATCTTCAGAATAATAAAGCGGTGTTATTCCAGACACTCCTTTATTCAGCTGAATAATCATACAGGATGTTGCTTTCACTGATGTTTTTAATGTTTCAGTCAGTAAGGAGGAACAACCTTGTGCTTTTCATAGTGTTTGTTTCTTTGTTTTTCATAGTCAAAGGTTTTTGGTCCTACGAAGAGAACTTTGTCATAACTGTTTTTCTTGTATCTTCAACCAGTAAATCTCAAACATGAATGACATTACTGCCCATCTTTGAAGGTTGAATGTTGTGTCATGAATGGGATTAGTTGGCATCTAAATGAAGGGAAAACATGTCTCGTTTTAATTAAATGTGCAATATTGATGTGTAAACGTTGCTGAAAGAGAGAGAGCCTGGATTGGAATATGGGGCTACAGACACAAGAGGAATCAACAGAAAGGATTATAGTGCCTTAACAGAACGGCTGCTTGAATCTGACCACAAATACAACTTTCAAAAGACCCCAAAACAAACTTTCTTTGTGGTGTTTTTAAATATTATGAATTGCATGAATTAATGCACATGTGTGGACTCTTTGTGGACAGTGTGTGAGAATCCTACATAAAGCAGCTGTTATCGGGGTTGTTTCGCTGCTGAATTGGTTATTTTTGTAGCAGGTTTTTGTTGTTTGGTGATGATTTCATTTTAATTTACTACCACGGCGAACTGTCATTCTTTTAATTTGATTCACTGTGAATCCTCCACATCTTTTTCTTATTTCTCACACACTATTAATGTTACTCCACACACTTAGGCAGTGCAAAATAGAAAAAAATAACCTTTTTGTGAATTATAATTCACTAAATGATCTAAATAAACTACCAGTTCAAATCAGTCATATTGTCTTTATTCCAGCAGTTTCATACGTGCGTCCAGTCTGTCACTGTTGATTGAAAACTAAAGTTGAAGCTTTGGTTGGTTTTTAGTTGTATCTTAATAAGGCACAAAGCAGACCTATAAGTCTTATAGTTGGTAAATTAGCTAATAGGAAATAGACCCGTGGTATTTATGCTGTACATCTAAAGAGGAGCGAGCTCAGTTATCACTAAAGGAGCAGCAGATTGTGTTCTGATGGCGAACAACATCTAATCAAAGTTACATCTCTTTTTCACAAAAACATGGAGCAAAAGACAGAAAATCGCGCTAAGTATTTAAAATGGATGAAATGTGAGCCGGAGCCGCGCAGACACGGTGCTGACTGTGGCTCGCCGTATTCTCTCTGTAAAGAAGACATATGATAATAAATCCATAAATGTTATTAATGTCTGAAAGAGGCAGAGCAGGGATGAAAATCTAATAGGACATGTTTGGCTCATTCCAGAGTTAATGGTGTTAAACTCTGAGAGAGAAAAGGGGGCTTTGGCCCGAGAGCTGAGGAGGGGCCTTTAACAGGGCCATAGACCTGTGGCACCCTGCCAACAGCCACTAATACAGCCATAAA
Source organism: Cottoperca gobio (assembly GCF_900634415.1). NCBI lineage: Eukaryota > Metazoa > Chordata > Actinopteri > Perciformes > Bovichtidae > Cottoperca > Cottoperca gobio. Next base: position 17,949,106 of record NC_041361.1, read on the forward strand.
GCAATTACCAGGAAATAGTGGGAGAGAGGGATGGAGGGAGACAAAGAGAGAGAGATGGATTATGGGACAGAACGAAGGAGGGAAAAGATTGTTGAGTGGGAGGATGGAAAGAAGGAATGCGAAATTCACGAGGACAACAAGAAAAGTGATGGAGGGAAACAGGATTTGTACCATATGATAGGACCATTAGCTGATAATCAGTGTGCAGAGAGAGAGACTATTGTAAGTCATATACATTGCAGATCAGATGGTACTGACTGCCTGGTTTAGCCCCCTCTGTTGCATGTGTGTCATCATTCATAATATGTTTATAGGATGTTTAGTTTACCTCTACTGAAGAAACCTATCGTACGAAGTCACTGGAGATGGAAAATGGAAAAACAAGTACATTTAGCAATCGAGCTCGAGCCGCATCTCGTTCTTTACTTGCTTCCAGGCAAATATCTTTAGTGTGTGTGTGTGTGTGTGTGTGTGTGTGTGTGTGTGTGTGTGTGTGTGTGTGTGTGCGTGAGAGTGTGTGTGTGTGTGTGTGTGTGTGTGAGAGAGTGTGTGTGTGTGTGTGTGTGTGTGTGTGTGTGTGTGCACCTATTCAAAGCATTCAGAGGTCTTTGAATATGCAAAGTGGAACCAAATGTTTCCTGGCTTATCAGTGTTGGAGTGTGATAAATGGATCAGTATTTTTTAAATCGCTGCAGCTTCGTAGCTTTTTCTTGCATTTTCTTTCCATTAGTAGCTTGTGGCTTATTTAATCATTCTAGTGTTGGCACAGTTACTTTGTAATATTTAACAGATATACACTTACTGTACTTTATTGTAGACAGTATACCAATATGTTCAGCTTTGCAAGAAAAGCTCCAGCATTGTAGAGAAATGTCACGGAGAGAAGGGTTGAAGATAACGGGACTTCAAAACACACAGAATTACAAACTCTTTGTGTGTCTATAGAAAGAGCATTCCTCAGTGTCGCAGCCGCCATTTCAAAGGCACCTTTTGTTCTATATATATATATATATAATATGATTGCAGAACAATAAATTAGTATAAGAGAATAACCCTGAACATGAGACAAGTAAAATAATGTCACCACATCTTCAGATTCTTTAACGTGTGTTAAGAAACTTAGGTTTAAAGTGTTGAAATGGGAGCAGATGGGTTGATAAGCTGGACATTTGTATAGTGTATATGCATTTTTGCTCTGAGTGAGTGTGGGCGACAAAGTGTGTATGGTCTTGCTTTCTGACCATGTGTGTGGGTGGTTGTGTGTGTGTCTGTGTGTGTGTTAAGTGTTTAAATATCTGCAGAGTGCACGTGAAGAGAAAAGACGCAAAGATAAAAATTCTTTCTTTACACATGCATGTCAACTGACTGAGTGTTTTTCCCCCCCCCCGCTCAGGCGCAACGATGAGGTGACCCACATTAAGATCCAGAACCAGGGTGACTACTACGACCTGTACGGAGGCGAGAAGTTTGCCACGCTGGCCGAGCTGGTGCAGTATTACACCGAACAACAGGACCTCCTGCGCGAGAGGAACGGCCATGTCATCGAGCTCAAGTACCCTCTCAACTGCAAGGACCCCACATCTGAGAGGTGCCGACGTACACCGACACCCACACATGCAAATAAGCTGACGTTTACACACAGCTAAGCCCTCTGTGGATAAACGCAGGCACATACACACACACACACACACACACACTCACACACACACACACACACACACACACACACACACACACACACACACACACACACACACACACACACACTTGTCTAAGGTCAGCTGGATATGTTTCTCTTTTAGCTAAACTCATTAAAACTGCATGGACATTTCTCCCTGACGGCAGACAGTTATTTTTATTCCTCACAGCTTCAGGGTTGTCGGGCTGTAAAGCCTCATCCTGCCATGAGAAGCTAAACCACCTGAGAAATGTTGTTAGTCTAGCTTCCAGTGCAGTCACAGTATCCTGTTATGGCCAACATGCTGTTTGTGAGGCAGTTTCACCCGGCAGAGAACACAACCCTTGACAAATTATTGAATTTCTTGAATTTGTTTTGAGCCATGAAAATTGTTACTTTTAATATTATGCTTTTAAAGTTTGTCGTCCTCATGATGCATTTCCAGCGTACTGCAGGGAAGCCACTAAGGCCACAACACGTATGTACAGTTGGGAAAATAAAGTAAACAAACTTATTTTAACAAGCTAACAATTAAATATTTAGAAGGTAAATTATTATTGCAACAAGTGACATCCGAGGAATGGAACTTTCTTTGAGCCATGACGTTGGTCAAGCCGTGGTTCAAATTGTATTGTAAAAAGTTGTATGTATTATTGATCCACTTATTGTTCTCATCTCTCGGTTCTTTAGCTGCTCACTGTGTTCACAAACATGCTCGTTACTTCCTCTGTCTGCTGTTAGGATTGATAAGTAGCTTACAGGGGATTTATCAGAGCTGCAGAAAGTAAAACAATGAACTGAAGTTAAAACACACGAAGCTGAGGCAACACTTGTAACATTACACATCGTCACATGATACATTGTTGATATAAAAATATTGATTAGTGCAACTTTATTCATTTTTTTTGTTCCAGGCCTACATCACCAGCACGTTCACATTTCAACAGAAGGGAAATGGGGAACAATCAGCCATTAGATCACTGACTGTGCACCAATACACACATGTGTTTACACAAAGTGTTTGTAGGGAGGATGCGTTACTCTGTACACACGCATTCCCACATATGAAACTCAGATGCACTTTACAACCACATGCAGAAATAGTGGCTTATTCCCAAACGCATCTTCAAACAAACTAAGTGGGTGGTGCTGCTGTTTGTGTTTATGCTTACCAACTATCCACACGCTAACATCCTTCCAGAGAGTATACAAAGGTTGGACACAGCTAGACACTTTATCACACCCCTACACACCTTCAATTAAATGTGAGACTAAGGCAGCTGGTGGATAAATGCATACAGGAAGCATTTAGATAGCTACATGATCATAGTTATATCATCATTGGTTGTGTATGGTATCATCTCATGCTGAGCAGGTTGTGTACATTTTCTTCTTCTGCACATTGCAGTGTGTACGATATATCTCAGTTTCTATTTAGGTCTAAGAACAACTTGTGATCTATGCTTCTGGTTTATGTGTTTTTTCCACTCTACATACGTCTCCTGTTCGAGCCTCCTACTCGTTCGTGCTCACCACACAGCGCACACATGCAGGTTTTTCATCTTAACATCAGCCACTGAGTGAGGCTGCAGCGATGTGAGAGACACTTTCCTTCTCAAGTAGGAGTCTACGCTTACAATGCAGGAACCCCCTCCCCCTCAGTCGGTCAAGTTTCTGTCTCAACTTTTGGTTTAAGGCTGAGCTTCTCAAGGTTCTTTTTTTTTTTTTTGTGAATAAGCTCTAAAAACCCAATGTACACCACCTGCAGACAGACACAGCTGGAGTCTAGATGAGGGAAACATGGAGCATTTAGCAGCTAAAGAGCTGGAAACTTCTCTCAGAGTTGGCAGCACCAAAAGGAACATTTACATTCATACGGCGGCAACATGACTCCAACAAAATGCTAATGTTGCTCTGCTGGATGTGTAAATAATTGTCTGTTTATAAGTGAATAGGTTTGCTATTCTAATTTAAAAAGTGATTATACGTAAGTGTTGTACTCATAACTTGTAACCGGTAGCCACAAGTGCTCCAAAAAATGTTTTATTGCAGGTTTAAAACTAATATTTAGAGAGAATTCAGGTACACAGGGATACAAACTGACTCGAGAAAGTATTTATTGGGTGGTTACACTGTATGGCACAATACCACAACGTCCCGGCTATTATTCCAGCATAATGTCACACCCCTCTCACTTTCTCCCATTTCCTTTATTACTCAGAGCGTTTAAAAAACAAGTTCATATCTGTTTCATGAAAAGCAGCCCTGTTGTTTTTTTAAATGTTTTATTACATAATGTAATAAATAAAGGTATTTATTGTTGTTAAATGTGGAAACTTTTTCATATCACAGCGTAAATACAATTACAAATGTATTAATTATTAGGTGATATCAATAATAATGGGAATATAGTAATATAAAAAGGTCAGATCTACAGTTTAATTTTTACAGAGGAATTGCTTCAATCATTTCATATCAATCTTTAAATTGTTGGTTTGCATGTGATATGGATTCTGGATTCATGTGTTGATACATCACCGTCTGTTCTGTGCAGGTGGTACCATGGGCACCTCTCTGGGCGAGACGCAGAGAAGCTGCTCACAGACAAAGGCAAAGCTGGTAGCTTCCTGGTACGGGAGAGCCAAAGTAAACCGGGCGACTTCGTCCTCTCAGTTCTCACCAATGAGGAGAAGCACGAGAACGTGGACCGCAAGACAAAGGTCACCCACGTTATGATACGCTTCCAGGTGAGGTAACTCAGACCACCTCAGCAGCATACTGTTGGTGTTTTGAGTCATGTATTTTTAGGCAGGTCATGATTTATTTTTGCACTGTAGGAACTCCTCAGACCAGCTGTTAAGGCTGCGACACGCCAAGCAGATTATCTAACGACTAATACAGAAAGTACTTGCTAGTTTGCCGTTGGCTGTAGTCTCTGCGGTGTGTTCAAATGCCACTTTTTGACCAAGACGGAGGCAACGTGAGCCGACGCAACAGTCTTCTCTAGTTCTTAGCGGTCTGTTCGGTGTGTCTGAGCCTTCACTGTTGTTGAACTGCTGATGTTTGCCTCCAGCAGGACGGAAAATACGACGTGGGCGGCGGCGAGAGGTTCGACACCCTGGCTGACCTGGTGGATCACTACAAGAAGAACCCCATGGTGGAGAAAAGTGGCATCGTGGTGCACCTGAAACAGGTATGGAAGAGAAACTACCAAAGGCATCCAGCCCTCTTCATGGATAGTGTTGTTGGTGATTGAATCAAACCACATAAAAATGCTGTTTTCACAAATCTGTTCACATCTTGTTTTGCCCTGTTGACTATTTCAATTTCCGTGTCCCAACTTAACAGCCCTTTAACGCCACGAGGATAAATGCAGCCAACATTGAGAACCGGGTACGAGAGCTCAACAAAGTAGCAGACAACTCTGAGAAACCCAAACAAGGATTCTGGGAGGAATTTGAGGTGCGTAGCCTCAAAACTGAACAGAATAATAGAAAAATACATCGGAGTTGATATTACTGATCATTTGGTAGCTCCAGTCACTTTAAAGGCTCTGTGGTGTTCGATGAGGCTCCGGATGACTCCAGTCAAATGTACGAGAAATAATTGGGAAAAGTGAGCCATGTAAATGACTCTTTTGAGTGCCATGTGCCCTGCGAACAGTGTTGGCTGTTGTGAAGTGTTTTGAGGATGAGGTGTTCTTGCACAACACACCCCATGTAAAGCAGATTTTTTTATTTCACTTTTGAAATCCAACGTTGATGGTTTTCTGGCTTTATGTAGTAGCACAGAGTATACACAGTGTACCAGTCATTTGTCATTTAAATGTCATGCAAAATGTCATCATATACTGTGTTGTTCCATGACTTATTTATTCAGCCGTCTTGCGTCTATTTGTGTAGGCTTACATCAGTTTTTATTCCCAGTGACTTATTTGTCTTCTTGTCTTTTTAACGGAATTCAAATGTGTTTATGCCGTCTTAACCTTTTGAGTAATGATGTGGAAGCTTATCTCGTGGCATGCTCTTATGTTCCTGTATTTGTCATTTCCGTGCAATTGGCAGGTCAATAATGTGAATCATTTGCATTGTGCATATTAGGCTATGAATTATTATGATTATTATTACCAGGTTTTTACAGTGCGTGGTTGTCTACAAATCATTGTTACTGATCAATGTGTGGATTTTTGGGTTTCCTGCTTTTAGGCTACAATCTTTATAAAGATGATAATCGTTTTTCAAATGAATTTAAATTACTGCGAGGAAGTGTGCGTGTGGGTGACATAATATGCACAGCATACACACTATTATTTGGCTTTGTATTGATGGCATATTACAGCTTTGTGTTATTACAGCTAAAGAACTGTAGATGGGCTTGCTTGACATATTCTACCTTTCAAGAGTACATATGCTAATGAATGAATGAATTCATTATTAAGTATGAAAGAAGAGCTTTTGAGCCCATTTGAGATTTGAAATGCTTCCTCCTAAGTCTACAACACTGACACATGCTATCGTTCTGCTCTCGCAGGAGTGACCCCTGCTGTATTAAAGGCCCATTACACTGTTCAAACACAGAGCATTAGAATAAGTTGTTCTTGAAAACAAGCAAAAGTTATGTTAAAATCCAGCGTGTCACTTCTTCTCTGTCTTTGTGCATCGCTGTATATCTTAGCCACCTGTTGCTCAACCATTGGCAGGAATGTGTACTCCATCGTGCTGCCAGAGGTCTAAAACAGGGAAGCTTTAAGTATTATCCAGAAGTTTGAATCTAAGTATGACTGATATGAATGAATGACCTCAGAATTAGTAGTATTGCGTTATAGTGGACATTCTTTTGTTTGGAACTCTTGTCTTATGAAATCTTCTCACTTTCTCCTTCTGTCGTCCACCGCCAGGTACTTCAGCAGCAGGAGTGCAAACTGCTGTATCCCCGGAAAGAAGGCCAGAAGCCAGAAAACAAGAGTAAAAACAGATACAAGAATATCCTCCCCTGTGAGTAACCTGCCATTTCCTGTCTCTCCAACTTCCTGTGGAAAGAATGACACAAAGATGCAACAGACAACGTAGAGGCCTCAGCAGTGTGTGAAGATGTCGCTTTGATAGCTCTCAGCCTATCAATCGACATTAGTTTTGACACTGTGTGATCTCAGGACACGTAGACGCTCTGTTGTGCAATAACAACAGTTTGACTTTTTGTTTTCTTTCAGTCGACACGACTCGAGTAGAACTCAGGGAAGCAGATCCAGATGTTCCTGTTTCAGACTACATCAATGCCAACTACATCAGAGTGAGTCTGCTCAGCAGTGGAATAGGCCAGTTATCTATTTAACTGCAGATTATAGAAAGACAGCAGTGATGCAAAATGTTCAGCAAACACAGCATAGTTCCCCTTAACATAAAATAATTGTGGATGGTTTAATACCAATGTTTATTTATATATCCTACTGTTAAACAAACCTTTTTTTAATTTTTTTATTTTAATTGGTGAATATGTTCATCAAGAAGTGAAACTATTAGAAACTCAGTATATTTTAAACTTCATTATCAGTTCACATTGTGTTCTTACATTTTCTGTGTGAACATGAATCTCTTGTCTCTGTCTCTGTGTAATTGTCCGTGCTGTACAGAGTATGCATGAAGAGGGGCGCCACGTGGATGAGGGCAAAGTCTTCATCGCCACCCAAGGGTGCCTACAGAATACGGTCGTTGACTTCTGGAAGATGGTGTATCAGGAGAATACGCACGTCATCGTCATGACCACCAAGGAGGTGGAGCGAGGGCGGGTGAGCGAAGGGCACTAAACGTACTGCAAACACACAGCAGTAGAGTTCTGGCCTGTGAAATACTATGATTAAATATACCTTAATGTTGTACTAGAGAGGCTGTTTTTTGTTTCTCTCCTTTCAGCTGATTGCTGTTGATTTGCTTTTAGTGATGGAGATCTATGAACTCTGTGAGGGGAGGCTTTAGGTTTTGTAATGAGAGCATGAGCGAAACACTCCACATCTACAACACGTAATGTTAAAAATCCACTTCACTAGTCAAGTGTAAATAATCTAGAAGTTTCCTTAACAACCAGATTGGCTAACGGTACAAATCCTACAAGAACAAGAGGTTATAATTCGTACTCGGACACAAAAAGTCCCAATTCTTTTCATTTAAAGACGCAGTATCAGGTTCTGCTGTCGACCTTTACAAATCTGCATTACTCTAAATGCTTGTCAACCATTTTGATCCTGTATTCTCATTTGAAAGACAGCACTTGATGGCATTAGCTGATTCTCAGAGAGCGGGGTGAAAGTGTGTGTGTGTGCGTGTGTGTGTATAAAGTGTGGGGGTGGGGAGGGAAACGGCTGACAAGGATAGTATGACAGTTAAGCTGATTGAAAAGCTGCTTGAGATCAGCTGGTTCTTTCGATTGTCTAATACCCGCCACCCTCCCTCTCCCCTCTCCTTCTTCCTCTCTCTGATTTAGAACAAATGTGTGCGTTACTGGCCCGACCTCCTCTGCACTAAGGAGTTTGGGAAGGTGCTGGTGAGGAACGTGGACGAGCGGCCAGCACAAGACTACATCCTGAGGAAGCTGGAGGTGACCCGTCTGGACCGGGTAGGGAAAACTGTGTACTCAATCAGAGTTGACCCACTGACCTGGGGTCAGATTATTTTACCACACACACACACACACAATCCTACAGCACGCTTACAGGAGGATCGACTGCATGGCTCAGATAGTAGAAGTCTCTGGTTGCTGTAACCCTTTACACTGGTCTGAAGCATCAGTTCCTCGGCATGAGTTCACTGTAAGGAATTAGACACAATTCTCATTTCTCATGAAGCACATTCCAGCAGTCACGGCTACTTGTTAGTACTGGTGTAATTGCAATGTTACTTCAACAACAGTCACAGCAACAAAACCTGCATGTGACTTCAGAGAGGATCCCTCCGTTACAGTTCAGCAAGTCAGAGGCAAGACGAAGACGGCAAAACTCCGTCTTCGTCTTGGTTCCTGACTGTGACTTGAATTGGCTGAATGGAACTGCTGAAGCATCATATTAGCTTCGGATGAACTTTGGAAACCATGCTTGGAAATGAGTATTTTTTCATTTTGACCACTGTTTCTTACAGTCAGCTTTAGAATGAACACTGCAGAGTGTGGCGAGGAAGGAGGAGGAAGACATGTTACATGACCAAAGTCAACTTAATACTGCAACCGTGATGAGAAATGTTTTGATCACTTCGTCTCATCATCTCGTTTTAATGTAGAAGGAGCCTCTGAGGTACATCTGGCACTACCAGTACCTGAGCTGGCCGGACCACGGGGTGCCCAATGAGCCCTGCGGTGTCCTCTGGTTCCTCGAGGAGGTCAACCGCACCCAGAGTACCATTCCAGACACTGGACCCATTGTCGTCCACTGCAGGTACAAAGAGTTTGGGGTGGTCGGGCCATAAGGACACGTGTGTTGGGTCAGGTAGAGATAGAGGTGATCTGCCAACAGCCGATATAAACAGATGTGTGGAAATTAGGATTTCATGAAATATTGTTTCAATTGGCCACTTGGGCGCGCTATAATTAGGGTTTTCCATTCTTATTGGCAGTAAGTCTTCACCTAACTAGCACCATCAGAAGTAATTATAAAGGCATGTTATCAATGGTACAAACAAACTCTTACTTTTACTTAAGTAATAGTATATTGGCAAAAGCAGAGCTTTATCTAACAGTTACTAAAAGTAAATGCAGTATCAAGTGGCGACACCAAGTAACTGTTAGATAAAGCTCTGCTTCTTCCACTATACTATTACTCCATATGCTTTCTTTTTTCCATTGATCTGTTTTAGTTACGAAGGATGCCAGCGTGACACGAATACTAAATAAACTGCAGAAACGTTTTGGCATAGCACAAATCTGTTCAGCTTTTTTGTGTATTTAGTTTATTCTCAAAACACAAGGAACATATTAATACTCCATTTAGACTTCCTCAAATGTCAAATAGCGCCTTACGGTATTAACATCTCAAGGAGTAGATCCAAAATAAATGTTTAAAATGCAGGAGTAGTGCGGTTAAAGGAGCTTTTATTGACTCTAATTAGAGCTGGTTTCTAAAAGACGACAATGGTGTTGTGTTCAGGGGGGAAGATTGGGGTTGAGCCGTGTTCTATCTCTCAAATACATCCCTGGAACTTCCAAACCCTCACCAACGTATAATTGACCAATGCGGGAAATTCTGTTTTAAGCACATAGAGGGGGGATTATTATTCGTAGTAGAGTAGATACATCTGTGAAACCACATTTTGTACAAAACTGTGGCAGAATGTTTTTATTTTAATTACTGGATGGATATTTTAGGATTCTTTGTATTTGTGTTGATATGTATTTTACAGCAGACAAGCTGACTACCACTCTCAAACATGTTAGCAAATGAATGTTGCAATAGATGTGTCCATGCAGTACGCTTTTGTGTATTTCACCATACTAACCCCCCCCCCCCACCCAACATGAACAACAAACATGATGACACATTGACAGAAAACAAATCTGACTTATGAACTTTGCTGATAAATGTTGTTCTTGTGAGGAGGACAACACTGAGTTGTTCTGAGTTCTCCAGGAGATCTAACAGCATTGTATATGTGACACAACAACACATTCCAGTGTATCGCTGTTGCTAAATGAAAACCTATCATTTAGAACCTTGGACTTTCATCTTCTGTTGTCATGTATGGGTTGAGAACACGTTTGATGCTTATGTAACACTTTTCACAACTGTCTGCATAAAATCAAATATGCTCTCAGATGTAAGTACATCTATTTTTCACCTTGACATTGACGCTTGTTCCCTTCAAGTGTAACTCCACTGTGATTTCACTCTGTTGTCCCCGCAGTGCAGGCATCGGCAGGACGGGCACCATCATCGTTGTCGACATCCTTATTGACGTTATCAACCGCCAAGGTGGGAAGATCTCATATGACGTTGACACACTGCACTTTTTAATTCAAATCTTTATACTCTGCTCACTACTGGATGTGTTCGCACACGTTTGCATGTTTTAGGTCTAGATTGTGACATCGACATCCCGAAGACCATCCAGAGGGTTCGGCAGCAGAGGTCGGGCATGGTGCAGACTGAAGCCCAGTATAAGTTCATCTACATGGCCGTGCAGCAGTACATAGACACGGCTCAGAAGAGACTGGAGGAGGAGCAGGTACTCCACTACACAAGAAGTCAAACTTACAGCGGACACAAATACATCAAATGACACTTTTTTTGACACAGTGAAGAAGGCTTTGAAATATTATGTAAGATGTGTTTGAGTTCCCAAGGCCAGTGCCGGGTGTTGTGTTGACAGCTCGAGCACTGAAGTAAACATCAGTATGGTGCAGCGCTCCCTCAGCAACTTTCAGAAGAGCTGTTCCACTGCAGAATGTGGATGCCATCTGTACGGCGGCGTATCAGGGCCATTGTAGCTATAAAAAAATAGAAAATGGTGATGTTTTCTTTTCTTAAGAACCACATCTCTTCGCTTTGCAAGACCAAAGTAAATCTCAGAAATTCAGAGTTTATTTAATTTACATCTGGGACGATGTCAAGTTTTATTCAGGTCAGTTTGTGAGAGCGTTGTCCTGTGAACTGAATCCTCTGAATGTCCTCTTGTCATGTTGTCACTTTTCAGAGGAATAAGCTGAAGGAGAGGGAATATTCCAATATCAAATATCCCCAGATGACCAACTCAAGGTCCAAACCCAACATGGCATCTTCGCGCTCTTCTTCTGTGTAAGTGTAACGCATCACACATGCTGGCAAAGTGGAAATGTGCATGATTGTTAAACGTCAGTTCGCAGAACATGAAGCAGAAAATGTGTTAAAAGTAGTTGATTTGTGAATATTTCTGCTCTGTGTTATTTGTAGGATGACAAACGATGATTCGTCGAGTGTGTACGAGAACATCAACTTTAAAAGCCCTCAGACGTCTTTCAGCAGTAACACCAGGAGGTAAAAGCATCGTCGACCTCCACATCGCTCTGCCTCCCTGTGAGTACTTCAGGAATTACACTTTGTTGGCTTCCCACTGTGTGCTGTATTAAAATACTTCCAGCCTCTTGTGTTTAAAACAATTGTTTTGTGAACAACAAAGTGAAAAAATCTGTCCGAGCATCGTCCCGCGTGCTGGAGAAATGTTTTTACTGCAGCACTGTGCAGTGTCGTGTTGTTGGTGTGTTCTTTGGATGTATCTTTTGTTGGATGATGATTCAGCAATGATTTAGATCACTTAAGGGTTCCCTCTGAAGTATTAGACCTTTAGTGCTATGGTGCTGTTTTATATGAGTGGGTTCCCATTTAGTTTATCTTGTGGATGCACCAGCACGTGCTGGTGAGGCGATTCTTTTCTTTTTTTTGTTTAAAAGCTCCACAGCAGAAGGTGCTGTTAAAGCTTTGACTGGTTGATTCAAAAGGAAGAGTTCAGTTTCTTCTTTTGAATGGTTTATTTTTATGGTTCAAATTATAGAGCGGCCAGGAGCGGCTGAGCTCCCTGAAAAGAAAAACCTGAGCCCCCCTTAAAGGAACACAAGAAGCCATTTAGGTTCACATTATAATCACCCTGAATTCTCCCAGACTCATTGTTTGCTCTCTCATAGTAAGTAATAAAGCAGACGGGGAGCAGAGTAAAGTGAGTGAGTCATGGCTTCGGTTTGGGGTCATCAGCACAAAACATATACTGATAATCACCAGTGTATAACACATATTAAATCAATTTTGCATATTGTATTCAGCCCATTTATGTGCTAAAATACTCAAATTTCCTCACCATATATATCAGATTTATCCGTTCCTCTTCTGTCCGTCACATTCCCATGAACGCGATTTCTCAGGACGCCTTGAGGGAATGTCTAAAATACAGTATATCTCAAAAGTGAGTACACCCTTTAGATTTTTGCAAATATTCTGTTATATCCTTTCAGGGGATAACATTATCCTACTGAAACTTTGATATAACTTAAAGTAGTCAGTGTGCTGCTTGAATAACAGTATAGATTTATTGTCCTTTGAAAATTACTCAGTACACAGCTGTTAATGTCTAAACAGCTGGCAACAAAAGTGAGTACACCCCATAGTGAACATGTCTAAATTGTGCCCAAAGTGTCAATATTTTGTGTGACCACCATTGTTATCTAGCACTGCTTTAACCCTCCTGGGCATGGAATTCACCAGAGCTGCACAGGTTGCTTCTGGAATCTTCTTCCACTCCTCCACGACGACATCACGGAGCGCACGGATGTTGGATACCTTGCACTCCTCCACCTTCCTCTTGAGGATGCCCCACATGTGCTCAATTGGGTTTAGGTCTGGAGACATACTTGGCCAGTCCATCACCTTAACCTTCAGCTTCTTCAGCAAGGCCGTTGTCATCTTGGAGGTGTGTTTAGGGTCATTATCATGTTGGAAAACTGCCCTACGGCCCAGTTTCCGAAGAGAGGGGATCATGCTCTGCTGCAGGATGTCACAGTATATATTGGAATTCATGTGTCCCTCAATGAAATGCAGCTCCCCAGTGCCGGCAGCACTCATGCAGCCCCAGACCATGATGCTGCCACCACCATGCTTGACTGTAGGCAAAACACATTTGTCTTGGTACTCCTCACCAGGGTGCCGCCACACACGCCGGACACCATCTGACCCAAACAGGTTTATTTTGGTCTCATCAGACCACAGGACATGGTTCCAGTAACTCATGTTCTTGGATTCATTGTCTTCAGCAAACTGTTTGCGGGCTTTCTTATGCATCGGTTTCAGAAGGGGCTTCTGTCTGGGGCGACGGCCATACAAACCGATTTGATGCAGTGTGCGGCGTATGGTCTGGGCACTGACAGGCTGACATCCCACTTCTGCAACCTCTGCAGCAATGCTGGAAGCACTCGCACGTCTATTTTTGGAAACCAACCTCTGGATATGACGCTGAGCACGTGGACTCAACTTCTTTGGTCGACCCTGGCGAGGCCTGTTCCGAGTGGAACCTGTCCTGGAAAACCGCTGTATGATCTTAGCCACTGTGCTGCAACTCATTTTCATGGTGTTGGCAATCTTCTTATAGCCAAGGCCATCTTTGTGAAGCGCAATAATCCTTTTTTTCAGCCGCTCAGAGAGTTCCTTGCCATGAGGTGCCATGTTGTCCAGCATTCAGAGAGAATTGTGCCCAAAACACCAAATTTAACAGCCCTGCTTATCATTTACACCTGAATCCTTGTAACACTAACGAGTCACATGACACCAGGGCGGGAAAACAACATCATTGGGCACAATTAGGACATGTTCACTATGGGGTGTACTCACTTTTGTTGCCAGCTGTTTAGACATTAACAGCTGTGTACTGAGTAATTTTCAAAGGACAATAAATCTATACTGTTATTCAAGCAGCACACTGACTACTTTAAGTTATATCAAAGTTTCAGTAGGATAATGTTATCCCCTGAAAGGATATAACAGAATATTTGCAAAAATCTAAAGGGTGTACTCACTTTTGAGATATACTGTACATTCGGCACAAACATCCACTTGGCCTCGAGGATGATCTGATTAGAATTTGGTGGTCAAAGGTCAAAGTAACTTTCATTTCGCTTGGTTGTTATTATTCAGCCTTTAGCCCATTAGATCTCTGAGCCTCTGAAAAAGACGTTTGCTTTTGTTTAAGGCAAATCTTCTCAGCGTGGAACATTTCTCTGGCCGTTAGCTCTCTGTTGTAGAGACAGATAAATCATCCAGCCCAACAATTATAAATATTTGTGTTCCAGAAAAATTAACTTAAACATCTGCCGTTACTGTTCTCTGTAAAAGATATTATAAAGGCAATCAAGGTTGTTGAGTTTCTGACTGATTGAAAGCATTTCCAATCATTGCACTAAAACAATTAAAAATCCAAACCCACACGGACCCACTATAATGAGTAAATGCTGAGTTAATGCTGCTTTGAGCTGCATATCATGAATTACATCAGGTCCTGCTGCTCATGATTCAAAGTGACACCAGCCATTAACTCCACTTGTCTGCCTGTCTGTTTGTGTTTGCTTCAGTTTCAGCGGAGGTGTCGCTTCATCAGCGCCTGAAAACCCCTCTTGGGGTGGAGGGAGAGTGTTGCTCTGACTAACCCCACATCAGTGGACCCTGCCTGGGCTGCAGGTGGCGAGCTGACCCCCTCTCTCCTGCTGGACCGAGTCAAACCTTACCCTCCATAGAGAGGATGACTCCACAGCATAATGCTCTCGCTCAGGGCCCTTGTCCCTCTACCCTGTCTTTCTCCCTCCACCCCTCCAGCCTCTTCCTCTCTTAACCAGCGCAAGTGCCTTGACACAGGATGTGTCTGTAATCTAACCTCCCCAAAACCTGCTGTTACATCTCTACTTTTACTACTTCTCCATATTCTGGAAATCCAAGTTGACGTGTGAAAGTTTTTCCCTGGGATGACTGACATTAAACATGGAGTGTGCCCCAGCCTGAACTGTCCAGAACTGTCCAGAACTGTACGGGACCCGAGAAGAGGTCAAAGCTAAGCCGTTTGTCTGCTCGTTGCCAGAAATCACTGTTTCGCTATCCCTCTTTCTCCAGCTGTGCTGCCTTTCATTTGAACTCCAACGTAAGACTCTTTCTGCGGCATTCTGTCTCTCCAGCTGTAGTGGTGTTTAATGTGGCCGCTGAGTGATAGCAGGGACCGTTACGTAACCTGCTACAGGCCCCTGAGACGCAGGTAAAGGGCAAGCAAGCCCTCTCCTCCAAAACGTTTTGACATAATAATTTCAGGTGTAAATAATAATTAAAAGATGTGACGGATTGTCAAAGTGTTAAAGAGTTGTACAGTGTGTACATGTGTACATGTATCTCCTGCAAATCAGCTGTTTTGTACTTTACCCGTCACCTCATGGCCTCCAGCTGGTCCCACTTTGAGTTCAAACTCATTTCATCAAAATGTTTTTTTCTGTCCTTTCATTATTCATCAGCCTGTTTTCATGATTCTTTGGTGTTTGTGTTGATACTGTGGCTATCATGGTTGTATAACGTATGAGATTTAAAAAGTATAAATGTATAAAGGAGCATTACAGTGGAAGAGATCATGTCTAAGCACACTTGTCCCAGCAGCATCCCCAGTGCTAAGTTTGATTTACTGTTAGAGTGTAACAGTAGTCCACATCTGACAGGAAACAGGTGGGGAGGATTCCTGAATGGCTGTTTGGAGTTGAGCTTGGCTGACCGCCGTCTCTCAGCTTTGGTTTGACTGTCTGTCCTCGTTAATCAGCAGGTCTGATGCCGTTCAACATCTGTGGGAGGAGATGGTCACAAGGAGACGAGGGAAAGGGGACGATTACAGTGCGGGCCAGATGGCCATCTGCCTGAGATTGAAGAATAGATTTGTCTCCGAAAAGTAATTTAGAAGATGGACGTAATCCAGGCTTGATGATAGTGCTGCGAGTAAGCCGACGTCATTGATGCGATAACGAAGACGGTGGTGCCGTGGAGCACTGAGCCCTCTGCACTGTCTGGCAGATTGTTTGCTATTTTTAGCCTCCAGGATCAGCACCAAAGTATGCCCCTCAAATACGAGTGCAGATCTGACCTAGCTTGTTTAAAACGTAACGACTTAATCATCCTGAAGTCCTTAAAAAACTCACAATAGGAAGATAACGTGTGTTCAGCCTTTTCTTTTAATTTAAAGTATTAAAATAAACCATGAACGAGCGGCACCTGTTGGTGTTTGTGCTCAGACCATTCCTCTTTCTGCACCAGCAGAAATGTTCCACTCAGCAGGTCGAGGACACTCGCAGCATGATTTGTCTTCTTCACTCATAAATTGGCCAGTTTCTGCTGCTGCAGCTCGTGATTCTTATTTTTTTTTTCATTTAAAATACAGTATGTAATGAAAATGAACTGGAGTAAAAGTACTCCGTCGTTGCACTGTAATAAACTGTCATTTGATACTGTCGACCTTGTGCGGGTTATTAAAATACAGTAATAGTATAACCTGCAGCAGCCACATCGTCCTGTGTGACTTCTGACTTCTAAAGGCTTGAAATAGCAAAGAGTCGTTTTAATAAGGTCTCAGCTGAAACCTTTGTCCGTCTACTGTTCTTCCCATATAAATTGCTGCGAATGTATTTTAATGGGTGATTTCTTTAGTGAATAAAAGCTATGTGTTATGAACTGTGTGGCATTGATGCCCTGTGTCAGTGAAGGCCTGTGTCTAGAAATATACTGCACCACTTCATGTACTTCAGTTGAATTTGGACGATGAAGACGTTTGAATTCTTCTGTTTCTTTCTCCCTTTTCTCCCTTTTCCCTTCTGAACTGTGATCTTTGTCTGACGAATGACAGAGTACTCTTGTGGGTTTTGTTTCTGTGTCTCTGAACCATCTTGCGCTGTGGATCATTTAAATTTTTGTTGTATTTCACTTTGCCTCTATGGGTCAAACTTTTTTTCTTTTTATGATATGGTGAAACATCAATACTTGAAAGTGTGAAACTGCTGAATCTTTGGCCTCCGGCTGTGTGTGGATGTCTATTGGCTGTGGAAGTATTGTTGGTAGTGCACTAGACTTTTCAGTGTTTTTTTGTTTGTTTTTCTTGTTTCATTTCAAATTGTATTTCTAATTGACTGTTTTATCCACTCTTGCATTTTGTATTGTGTCTGAATTGTTATTATTACTATTATTATTATTATTATTATTATTATTGGTGTAATTTCACCATTGATAAGTACATTTTGGGTTGAACTAGCATACATGCAGGTATGCAGTAGTAACACGGTATTTTCTTTCTGCTTGTCCTCTTACATTTACTTGAACATGATGTCTTTTTGTTTGATTCCTCGTTCCTGTCGGCGGCAGTATGCCTGAAGTGAGTGGTGGTGTACGGAGTGCTCCCGTGTTGTTCAGTGGAGGCTCTTCCCCCTTTTCCCCTCTTCTTGCACTGGCTCTGCCCAGACGCCTTTTTGCTGTATAGGCTACAACATGCTGATGCAATGAGCGGCCAGAAATGGCATCAAAATGGCTTATTGTCATATAGTTTTAATAAAAATCTATGATGGCACTATATTACGTTACACGTGGATTCTGCTTAGTTTCTGTTTGCTTTTCATTTTCTACCTCGGGGAAGGAGATGACAAATACAATTTTGGGGAAAAGGGTTCCTGTGCTGCTCTGTTGCCTCTTCACGTGGAGAAGAGCTCTACTGCATGGGCTGACAGCATTGCTCAATGAACACGAGTTAACTAATATTAATATTGAAAAGCAAAGCAGGAAATACACTCCAGAAAAACAGCAATTTAAACGGTAATGACCTCATGGGTGAAGAAGCCTGTAGAAGTGGTGCTTTATAACTCACGATAAAATGAGAGGAAAACACAAGAATGAGTTTGAAGTTAGTGCTGCTGTTATTTCCAGCATTTTAACACATGAGCCGCATTAAGTGTTGAATAAAACTGCTTTATTTGACTGCTATCCTCAAGGAAACAGGCTGATTATTCTGCTTTATTGGAGAGCAGGAAAAACTTCAGAGAACTTCATAATTTGAGTCTTTTTTGAAAATGTGTAAATGCCCTAGAGAAAAATAATGCCACGTAACAAGAATCAGAAATCCTTTATCCTTTATAATTCCAAAACGGGGAAATTTACAAGAAGCTTTTATTCATTCTTTTTACATAAATATTTCTTATTGTCTTGTTTTTTTAATCTTTATTAATTTAGGGAAGAATATCCACAACCCATTTTGAAGCCATGACTGAGCCTTTATTTTATCTGCATCTGTTTATTAACCGTGTTTACTGGCAAGGCTTCAGGGAAGTAGCACTGTCATTATGCCCGCTCCTAAATGACTGTGAGAATTTAACATAATTGTCTTATCAACCACGTGTCACAAGTGAACTACTTGGAAAAACCCCACATCCAAACCTTTCCTTGATCTAACGCACCTAATCCAGGAATAAATAAAGCAACTTCCTGCCAAGCCGAAGGAGTACTGGTCTTTTATGGTCTTGTGTTTAAGGTTCAGATATTGAGGAAATAATAAACAGCGGTCGGTAAACTTCTCGTTGACTTGACCCAATAACTAACACTTCTTTGTCATGTCCCGTATTTGAGTGGATTTACTACACCTGCTGTTCACACAGATTTAACCACTAACTGATGCTTCTGTACATTTGAGTTTATAAGACAGAGAAAATGCATGAACAAGACAAATCACAGTAAAATGATTCCAATCTAAATGACGAGGCTGTCGTGCACAAATGATTTGTTATTTCCCACAAACATGATCTGAGCTGATGTCTCACTTTTTATTAGAATTCTGTAAACAAGGACATATCAAAAGGCACAATATATAAAGTTTGAGTTCATAGTTTGCATTATGGGTTTACATCATTTTTTTCTTTTGTGACACACCTCTTTTGTTTAAACTTGACTATTTGTTGTCTAGCCAACAAAATATGAGTTAAAAATGTCCCTGTTTGGCTTGGATACAACGACAAGTTTTGTATGCCTTCACTACATCGACCACAAATCAACCCACTTGTGTTCTGTTATCTGATGCTCTGTTTGCTCTGTAAATGTGGATTCTGTGAAGGGGAACGAGTTCATCTCCCACCACTCTTGGTGTCACTTGTGTCTTTACAAGCTTTTATTAACAGTTTAGTATATAATGTATAACTGCAGACAAAGATAACTTCCATCTTCGTAGGGTTAAAGCCGATAAGGGTACAGATGTTTTAATTCAAATTGTTTTGATGGCACAAAATTGGTAAAACTTCCAGTAAGGTTTGGTCCATGTTGCGTTCGACCCTCTCCCCTGGGGGGGTCTGCCACAGTGTCTTTTTTTAAAACCGAAGACTAGGGAGCGTCAGGCATCTAAAAAGCCTGCACATAGTGGTTTTAATTAAAAACACTATGTGCAGGTTAAAAATCTGAGGTGTTGACAATTATGTGTGGTAATAATAATGTGCACTTAGCAAAAGAGCAATTATGCACAAAATAATGTACAATGTGAAATGCGTCATATACAATATTATGTACAGTTACATTGAAGTCCACTCCGTCTATAAGTTCACTCTGTCAGACCCGGTGCTCTGGTGAACGGGCTAGTGGTTGTTGTGGTAGTGGGGTCGGCCGGAAACTGATCTCGCGTACAGCGCATGTTCCCAGTGCTGAATACACACTGCAGTGGCCACAACACAACTACAATAAGCAGCACGATGAGCACCATGAAGAGCACCATCCTCTTCCAGCTTGTCAGCCGGCCCAGAGTCCTGCTGGGCACCGTCTGAATCGGAGCATCCAATGTCTTGCTTGCCCCAATGTCGATGCAGATGCAGAAGGCTGTGGGGCTTTCAGGGGCGTCCAAGCTGGTGTGTTGCCTGGAGCTTTTATAGCACAGCTTCTCCCCCTCCAGCCACACTGGCTCCTCCTGCTGCTGGTGCCCGGGCAGCTTGCGGAGGACCTCGCGGCTGGTTGCGAGGGCCGGGGGTCCCTCCTCGGGTAGCTTGGTGGGGTGACGGCAGAAGGGGCAAGAGAGTTGAGGGCTGTCGCCGTTACCATCCTGGTCAGCCAGCGAGACTGCCATGAGGCGGGAGAGGCACTCCAGGCAGAAGGTGTGAGTGCAGTCCAGCAGCTTGGGTGTTTTGAAGACATTGTCGTAGGTGTTGTAGCAGATGGAGCACTCTGGCTGGCTCATGATTGACACCTTCTTTTTCAGCTCTCCAGCAGTGATCTGTGGGGGATTTGGCATTTGCCAAATCTGCGGAGACTGTCCCATCTTCAGGATTATTAAAGCCTGCCCTGCTTTGTCGAGCCTCCTTTACTTTCCTCTTCTCCGTCTGTCTTTAACTCCTGAATTATCTGAAAAGAGAACAGATGACAAATACAGATTAGTTTTCATATTGATGGTATCTTGCTGCCTGTGTCATAAAAACTGTGCAAGCAAGTACAAACCATTTTTTTAAAGTCATGTACAACCATAATCCCAACAAGTTAATGAGATTTCAGTCAATTGCTGCACATTTTATAGAGCCCAGTTGAATGTTGAACTATTTTCACCCTCACGTAGGAAACACATAGTATTGCATTAAGCTGACAGGATTTTGGTCTGTTAATGAGTAATTCACTCACAGGGGTGATGCAAAATGGGACAAATGGGTTAAGCGATATTGTGGATTTACCACCACGAGCAAATTAGTCAGTGACAGTGACGGAAGGGACAATGTCCATCCCCTAATGTAGCGTGGGCAACACTAATGTTCTGCACACACCGAGTGTTATTGTTTAGATAACGCTTAATTATTAAGGAACAGCAATAAAAGATTTTCCAATCATGATAACATTTTACTCACGACACAGACCCCGAACAAGTCACATATTTGAGACCCTTGATTCCACAATAAATTATTAAAAATGTAAACCTCTACTGAGCCCCTGTTGGTAGTTTAGTGTTGTAATGTTTGACCAATGCCTTATCTCGTCATTTGTTCTGTGTCATGTCACACAGCTGATGAGCAATAATGAGCAGGTCATTGTAAACATGGTGACACTGGCTGCTTTTTGCATGTCCTGAGCGTAGACTCGATCTGACGGTGCCCACAGTTTCAGGGTACATAGTACCATTATGTAACTGATGACAAAGGATGCAGTCTGTGCAATGTAGGCTGTTGCTTGGGGCGGATAAAGCCCATAAAGATAGCCTAAGTGCTATTTTGCTAGCTATTTTAAGCTATTGACATCCATTGCTCCTGTTAGCTTTGAACCCATGAACACCCCGCAGGAGACATCTTACTACCTCCCCCAGTTTGCATATAATGGTCGTCAGTGTGCAAAGTACTCCAGCTGATACAGGGAATCCTTGCGCCCTTCGAGCAGCTGATGAAAGATGGTTTTGGTTGTGAGTTACAGTATGTGGCCCTACCTGGAATATAATGAGGCATAAACACAGGCTGCTTTGTTAATGTGACTTTTGAGCATGTGTGTCCAAATCTGTATATCAGACAGCACAGCACAGGAACTTTACAGAAAATAATGGACCCGGTTTTGGGTCACTGTAGGTCACCTGGGCCAGAGTACAGAACTCAGGGCTTTGAAGACCACATTGCTGAGTCTGGTCTCCCTGTCTACTTATTTTTACATTTGCATTAAGAATATTATTGTAATAACCTGCCTGCTGGTGTGGTAGGTATTAAAGGCCCCTAATGGGAAGTAGACTGTGTGTTAGGGTTGATGGATAGTCACTCAGAGCACAGGTGTTCTCCTCCCTGTGCCCTCGGGGCTAGTCCTGCGTCAGTACTCCCATCTACACAAAGTCCCTGCTTGTTCTGCGTCTAATCGCACCATCTACCCTTGAAATTCCTGCTCCGTCAACTCTTCGTCTCTTCAACATGCTTTAGTGGGATGAGGAGAGATGTGTCTGTATAATTACACCTGTCTTATCCGTTTAAAGCCTCCTTTAATCACTGATCAAGACTAAATTTCCCTATTGCTCAAACTGAAATTCTGTAATCGGTTGTGGTCACTTGCTGGAGCGTCCTGTACAAAAGTGTATCCAGATACAATTTAACGCACCACCTTGGGGTATTTTCAGTGAGAGCGCAGCTAACGAAAAAACACAAGGAGGTCCTTGAAACAGTCAAATTGAAGCAAAATCAATAAATATCTTAAATAGTGACCATCAAAAGGAGCTCTACTGTCACAATTTGTGTCAGTTGCTACTTTGCTATGGAATGATTGACCCACCTTTGGCTCGCTAAAGCTATGACGTTAACAGTTTGACTATTGGCATTTTCATAGTTTAGTCATCGCTAGTATTTATACAAAGGGTCAATTCACACCCATACAAGTGGACATTAGGTTAATGAGTGTATGTTTCACATCATTCACACATCATAGAGATCAAGCTCAAAGTCTTTAAAAGGAGAGATGATTTCACAAAGTCCCAGGCCATGTTACCTGTACAATGAGCACTGAATAAATAGCAACCAACAACAACAACACAGCCTCACATTGTTAAAAGCCAATAAGGTGAAACCAATTGTAACAACGACCTCAGACTGTGCCTCGTTGTGCTACTAATGATTCCACAAACACTCACCTAAACTAACATAGTTAAACATATATATATTTACAGCTTTGTTTAACCTTTTCTTTACATTGGAAAGATGCAATCAATGAGATTAAATTCAAATGTGTAGGCTCTAACAAATCCCCACGTTCTGCATAGCTGTGTGTGTTTGATGTAAACTCTCCTGAGTGAGGTTTTCCTTTTCTAGTGATTTGGTAACACATTTAACTTCTATCTTAGCTAATAGTTCAGTGTTCAATCAGCTGCTCAGAACTACATTCCACAGCTCTCTATCGACATTTCTACCACTCTTATTTACAAATGTAAAAAGATGCTGTTTATGTCATGATCTGGCCGCCTGACAATCTTTCACACGTGTGTGACACTGCACTGGAAACAGGTAATTACATTGTGTCCCTGCATTAGTGAAAAATGTCCCTTAGTATTTCAGAAAATCAAGGAATGGATCATCTTAATCGGAGACTTCTAGTGGTAGTGAAGAGAGACAGAAGAGTAAACAGATGCAGATAAAGACTCTTCAAGTGAGACTATGTAAGTTTGGAAAGAAGAAATCATTTAGAATTATTTTACAAATGAAAAGTTTGAATTAATGAGCAACTAGAGAAGTGCACTCAGCAGAGTGCAGATCTGCCAGATGTGTCTCCCTCTCCCCTCTGGACAACGACAACAGTCAAGGTTATTCATCTTGTATCGTTCCTAACTTGTGGAACAGTGGGTCATAACATATTGGGTATTGGAATTCATCTGCAGAAGCTCCGGTTCAAATAAAACGTAACCTTTTTATGGATGTTAGTTTTTTTGAGCCAGGACAAAGGTCAACATGTGGGCTGCAACAGATTACGTAAAGCTAGTTTTTAGCCTAGCTGATATCCACAAACGGTCAAATCAATACACTTTGTGTTGTTGTGGCTGCTACAGCTTTATGGTATGACCAGTAGCTGGTGGCTAACGTTAGCTCATGCTAGCCAACTTTAGCTTGATTCAGTTCCCTGACGCGGTAAGTTACAGAATTTATAATTATCCAGTAATAATCATATGTAGCCACATTGGACACTGTTTAACTAAAGTTACATATAGTCTGACTTTAAGTTGGAGAAAGTCTAATTGCCTATGTAGCCTACTTATATAACAACAAACTGTTTTAAAATGAATAAAGTGTGGAAAGCGCATTAAAGCCTTGCTGTGATCTTTTATTTTAAACTGTCCAGAGTTCGAATGGAAGAAGGTAATCCGTAGCGATGTGGGGTCATACTGAAGGCTTGTGCAGTGTAGCCAACAGCAAAAGTCAAATATTAACTCAGACTTATGTCTTTACTTAACCCAAATAAACCCACCTCAGGCCTGGGAGAGGAACTCTTTGTTCTGTATTGTGCTGTGTACTGATCAGTAGCACATGTTTTCTCCTGTCTCACTGACACATCAGTATACACATCGCAGTGTGTCGATGACGACACCTAATTCAAACTGAAGCGTCCTTTTCAAACTAATGTAAAATTCTATTGTTTCCTGTTTTCAAGCCCCTTTGTGTCGGCCTCAGCCGAAGGTGTGTATCTTCAGCTCAACAGTCATCCACAATGCTGCCCTACCTGTTCTCAGTTTGAAAAGTAATGAAACTTGATCTACCTGCCGTTTGATCTGAGGGGTGGAGTTGGTGCACTACGGCAGACAGTTAAACTGAACGTGAGGCAAAAACAGACCTACAGCATGTACACACAGCACATGTGTAAACACAACCAACAATGCAGGAATCGGCATACAGATACTTGATAATCCTAACTGAATATAACTATGTATTAAATGTGACTACTGAATGGTGCAGCTGCTACTGTGGTTCTGTTAACCATCATGTACTATCAAGTGATCCATCTTCACTATCACATTTATTTTTAACTGAATTAAATAAAAGAAAAAAAAGGTAAAGGAAATGTTTTCTTGGTATTTGGTTTTCTGAAAAAAATCTTCACTCAGTTATTTAAAGGTCATTTATGGTGTTCAGTTTAAAAGAAACTGCTTAAACGAAAACATTAGTTGTAGTGAAACCGTTTTAAAGACTTCTATTACAACAACAGTAAGCCACAAACTGGTGTAAAAAGCACAAAGGCTCGAGGCAACAATTAGAGAAAAGGTTCAGTTTACCTGTTAAGTGAAGAAGATGTCAGATGATCCTCTCTTGTTCTCTCAGCTCACTCCCTTTGCACTCGAAAATGCATTTTTCTGCAGTCAAAGTCAACTGACTACTGAGATGCCAGCAGGGAGTTATTTATTATATTTTAATTGTGCCTCTGCCCAGGTCGAGGTCCTCCTCTGACTAAATACTCTGCTAGAGTCACAGGTGTGTGTAAGTGGGTGTGTGCTGAGAGGCTGTGAAATAGCTTGCTGTGTTCAGTGTCAGCTCTGGGTCCTCCTTCCTGAGCGTCCGTTGGCTAGTATCACTTGGACTGCTCTGTCAGCTCCCCTTTTAGCACTTTATGTAAATTACATCAGACAGTGTCTCTGCCTTGATGAAGGTGGGGAAGAAGGTGTGTGTGTGGGGGGGGGGGGTTGATTATCAAGGAGAATACACATTCTTACCCTCTCACCACCCCTCCCTGTCTCTTTCTATGTTGATATCTTTCTCTTTTCTCCCGTCCCCCCACCATTACAAACACGCACACACACCCATACAGCAAATACCCCTCACCTCCAGCCCTATGTACAAACACATGCAGGGTAATAGAGCCTTTTACTTTCTGTTCACTAATATCTCCTAACTGCACTTTTTCCCCCCCCAGAATGACAAAATGCAAACTGAACGAGACAGCTGATGTGGTTATAGCCACTGCACTGGACACTTAGCACAAAACACACACAGACTACACAGGTTTTGCATCAGCCTCTATGCTAAAGCTGCACAATACATATACAGGATCAATTTCCATTTAGTGAGTAATAAGGTACCAGGTGGCGATACAGGACTGTCTTCCCAGCGGAGCACCACTCTGAAAAGCTTATTGTTCCTTACAGTGTTGCTGGTCAGCATGACACATCAACACTATCTGTTCTGTTAAAACTATGCTATGTTTGCTCCATCAAGCTGGAAAAACTTCTTCAAAACTGCATTTCAAAGACTTTTAAAAACCTTCATTTATATATAATTCAGGAGATAAATGTAAACAATAACAAATGAACATCCACCAGGAAGATGCTCCTGCTTATTTAACTCACTTCAGGGATGTGTGTTAGACTTTTTATTTGACTACTCATTTTATTTTATGGTAATGACTAATGGCTCTGGGCCATTAGCATGTCTCTGCAATAACAGCTGCCTAACTGACTTGGTTATTTAGTAACCCAAACCCAAGTACTGCGTATCAGGAAAGTAATTTATTAGGCATTGAGTTGTGGGTGCTTTGAGGAAGAAGAAGGTATACAATCCAAAGCGCTTTTATTCCCCTTCCTGGAATCCATGAACTTGGCTTTATAATAAAGATGTCAAAGATTTAGTAGCTGGCTGGGTGAAAGTAATAAGCTACGGTAAGTTATCTTGTGGGATGGAGGGTTGGGTGAAGGATTGGCTGAGGTTGGGGAGGGATACACGTGAGCAGGGAAGATATGTGTGCAGGCAGGCTATAAAATGACACAATATTGACTGTCTCGCCACTCTGCCTGACAAGCAAAGATGACATTTTCAAGGGCAAAACCTGTGCTCTACCCTGTATTTCTGTCAGGGTAAAACATACAATGTTACATCTGGAGCAACTGCTAGGAATAAGCAGTAGGGGGTTGTTGATATTGACCTTGTGTTTACTGTAATATGTATTAGGGTTTGGTCAGTATTGTTCACCTATGATAGGATGTTTGTTGATTGGTCACATTTATTCAAAACTGATCAGTACCATTCACAGCTGTCTATGGGATGGCAATAATCTTAAGTAATCGGGACACGTTTTAGAGCTTTTTTAGCCACAGGAGCCACAGGTTTTAAGGATTGTAGGTCCATCCATTTTCTGTCCAGGCTGATATGCCTCAACAAATGGATGGATTTGCATTTTATTTTGTACAGACATTCATGTTCACCAAAGAACAGACCATTTCGCAAGAGTTTTGCAAATCTTTGGGAAATGATCTAGACATGACCTCTGATCCTGTCTATCCTGCTGCACTATAGTATGTTAAAGTACTGCGGTACAGTGTGGTTCTCTAGTTGCACTGCTGCAGACAGCAAGGACCTGCAGCGAATAGTTTAAACGGCTCAGTGGATCGTTTGCTTCCCACTCCCAAACCTGAGAGACATCCACTTGAGTGGTCTCTCTACAAACGGCCCTCTTAGATCATGAGAGACCCCTCACACCCCGTTTACAACCCACCCTCAGGCAGGCTCAGAACCATTCTCACATCTTTTTGCAGTTGCTTTGTGTCTCGTTGCAGATGATTTTGCATATCTTTGTAGTCTTTTTGAAATCTTTGTGGCCATTTTAAGTCTGTTCCTGGTTGGTATGTGTCTCGTTAAGTGACATATAAAGTTCAAAATAAAATCAAATGTATTTATATAGCCCAATATCACAAATTATACATTTGTCTCAGTGGGCTTTACAGACTATACAGGATACGACACCCTCTGTCCTTAGACCCTCGCATCGCACAAGGAAAAACTTCCCAAAAGAAACCCCATAATTAAAGGTTAGAAACCTCAGGGAGAGCAACTGAGGAGGGATCCCTCTCCCAGGACGGACAGACGTACAATAGATGTCGTATGTACAGGATAAACAACATCGTACAAATACAACATTTGACAGAAATTATGTTGTGTTGGAAAAGAGAAAGTTTGGATGAATCCAGGAAAATGTCAATAAGGCTTCACGGTGTCCAGCAGGACCAGGTCAGCAGGCGCTGTCACGATTCATGATCCTGACGTAAACTTTATCAGTGGCAACCTGCCACATGAGACACAGAAACTCCGGGGATGATGCCCTGGATGATGAGTTAGTAACATATATTTACATAAATGCATACAGATAGAGAGGGAGAAGAAGAGAGGGAGGGGAGGAGAGAAGAAGAGAAGGAGGAGAGCAGGCAGGTGTCCCCGGCAGTCTAAGCCTATAGCAGCATAACTAGGGGCTGATCCAAGGCAAGCCTGATCCAGCCCTAACTATAAGCTTTATCAAAAAGAAAAGTCTTTAGCCAGGGGGCCCCTGACACATCGGGCCCCTGGGCCTGTGCCCGGTGGACGCGTTCAGTTATCCATCTATTGGTAAAGGTGTCAACTTTTTTCAAAAATAAGTTCAAATGTATTAGTCATCTTCTTATGACTCTCACACTGAATATTCATCCTTGTGCTTTTACTCACTTTTTTTTTTTTAAATCAATCAAAAACACATTATAGTGACAATTGTAATTTGCTACAATTTTCAAGAGATAGTGTGTAGGATTTGGTGACATGTAGCAGATTGCAACCACCAGAATACCCCTCCCTTTAACAACGTGTTATCTTTAAGATCCTTTGCCTCGCTTAGAGGCCTTCCTTACCATAACACTACTTTAGGAGCAATACTGCACTTTTACAAGCATGTCTGTAATGCGAAAAACGTAAAAGGCCCTCTCTAGAGCCAGTGTTTGGTTGGTCCGTTCTGAGATCCTACATAGCGATGCAACATAGCGGACTCCGTGGAAGAGGACCCGCTTCCTATGTAGATATGAAGGGCTCTAAGGTAACGAAAACACAACCATTCTTAGTGTCAGGTCATTATACACTAATTAAAACATTGTAATGAATATTATATTCCATTTTTGCTTATAGATCCCCTTAAATACTACACACTGGTTTATACATTTCTATGTCCTTTTCATTAGATGACATATTTAAATTCTCATTAGTATTTACTAATATATTATAAATATATTTTTAGATACGACTACATACTGAACATGTGACATGATACAATAATATAAAAAGAGAACAGGATGCAATGCTAAGAGAGTGGGTACACAGTGATGATACATGAAACACTAAAGCTGTTGTTGCACATCTTGCCTGATCCAGGGCTTCTGGGGAAGTGGAACCAGATACTTCAAGGTGCTTCTTTTCCACCTTCCAACACCCACCTTCTTCTCTACATCTCAGCAACAATCAGTCAGGTTTTCCACTGTGACAAACTCTGGCAAGATAGTCTTTATGTGAAATGTGAAGAAATGGTTCTGGTAGAGAGTATACATCATACACTTCGTGTCTTAGTCCTCTATTTACTGTCAACACGCAAAGTGCCATAGCGGATAGAAGGTCACTGTTGAAATAAAAATATAAAAGCCCGCATTCAATAAATGCCAAGGCTGAGATGTGGAGGGCTGGAGTGCATTTTAGTAGCACAAAGTTTATACTAGCATTTAGCACCCCTGGGCCTACATGTACATGTCACACAGATCTGCTATCATGGCTGTAGACTCTTAGTCTCGCTATATGATTACTACCTCAAGTTTCAGTGGAAGGTTAGAGTCCCATAACGGACCGAATTCTTTCAGAGGAGTTTCCAACCAATAGAAATGAAAACATAAAGTTGACAATTGTAATCTTTCAGATTTTTGTCCTTCCAGTTGGAGTGTCAGTTGGTCTGGAGCGACACGTTTTGGTCAAACTTGGCTGACAGATAATGAATACAAATGTTTTTTGTGACTCCTTTGGCAACTGAAGCAAGATGGTGCTGCGTGCAGACGCAGCGGCCCAGCACTCTCTAACAATCAGCCTGATCAATAAACTGCAGACATTAGGTCTAGAAACCCTTCTCTGTCAGTGGATTAAGGATTTTCTAACTAACAGAAACTCCAGCACGTCTGTCTTAATACCTAACACCTTAATCTAATTTGCAGAAACCAAAGTGAGTCTAATATTTAATAATAATAAAACAGCATACAGTGAAGAGGTCCAGAAACGGTCTGCTTGGCGCAAGGACAATGACCTGAACCTCAACAAAAATAAATAAATAAAATAAATCATCATGTGGGTGGCCGGTTTTAGGTTCCTGGGAGTTCACATGCCTGGAGCCTGAACACGGTCGTGTCTAGAAGGTAACTCGAGATTTACAGAACTGTGCAAAACAATAAAATCTTCGGTCGGCGGTGACACACACCTACAGTCAGAGACAGAGTGGAGGAAAGGAGAGGGGTGAACTAAAATAAATTTGCGCCACGCAAAAAAGATGCAAGGCTTGGACAGCGGGTACACAGTGATAATTAATTAACACTAAAAGTTAAAGCTAGCTGTAGCAAGTCAGCTGATCCAGGGCTTCTGGAGAGGTGATGTGGAAGCCAGACACTTCCCACCTGCTTCTTTACACCTCAGAAACCACCAGCAACATTACATCAGTGTTTCCTAAGGTAGTCTTTATGTGTATTTTGAAATTTTGAATGGGTTCTGGTCGCGAGCACCCAAAATACACTTCCTGTCTGCATCATCTCTTTACTGTCATCAAGCGAGGCGCCACTTGGAGAGAAGGTCACTGTTGAACTTAAATAAAAAAAGCCCACATCCAATAAATGCTAAGAGTGCTATGCTGTGGGCTGGAATACATTTTAGCAGAATAAGTTTATTTTGGGGTAAATGGGATATTTCTTTAACTAAAATATAAGAGCTCACTGCTCTTAATACGGCAGATGCTGTCATTTGTGCACAAATATATGTTTAATCTCTCATCTGTTGTTTATATTTCAGCCTCTCTATGTAAGATGTATTGCAATAAATCATAACGCTAATAAACTACAAACACATTAGACCATAGATTTTGGTCCAGTCCCCTATTTCTTAGATAACAGAGGTCATATCGAGTTCTGACTGAGGAGGTTAAAAAGACTTCAAAAACAAAGCAGATAAACAAAGGAAATATTGGTTTACAATCTTATGAAGGTTTATTTTACAGTTTACTGTAAGCAAGTTCAGGTCATTACCTTATTTATCTTTATGGCCAACAACCACATCACACCACAACAGTCATGTTTTTCTGTAAATAATCTTTGGCCCTGTGGCTCTGACTGTAGCGCTCTTTGTGTTTTCTTGCCAAGTCATTTATCGAGGAGGAAGGAAGTATTATTTATGATCAGGGTTGGCTCCTTATCAGAGTCGCATTATCATGTATCAAGAAAGGAATCCGATCTAAGTATATGGCTTTCTGAGAAGATGACCTAAAGCAGGTGACAATCCTCTTCCACAGGTTTCCGAAAGGTTATAAACCGTGATAACACATCTATGAATATCTTTATACAAGCACCCATCTTTTGAAATCAGCTCATGTTATATTTCTGTTTGGTTTGAGATTGTCATTTTCCAGCACACTGACCTTCACTGTCAACATGAGGCTTTTATGGTTACATTCATGCTGAGTCGATTTTATGCATAATTGCATTCAAGCAAAATGACTCTTGGAAAAAGATGACACATCGTAAAAAACCCACCTGTTGTCACACACTAAGTCGCTCACCGTAAAGTGTAAGATTTAGGCTTTCTTTTCAAATAAATGTTATACTTTTTATTATAAAGCGCTGTGCTTGTATTTTTTTGTGTTTCTTTTAGTGTACAACAAAATACCCACTTAAAAAGCTTCATATTAGCTTTGACTGAACTTCAGAATGGATTTTATCCAGAAGAGATTACGGAGAGCAATCGCTGCTCCAAAGTACATGTGAGTATTGTTTGAAGACTTAAGAAAATGTCAACTTAAACTTTAAAGCAATTTGTTTTGATCAACTGGGCAAGGAGACATGGAGATAAACGTTACATTTCCCAGGGCCCCAAACCCTCAGGGGGCCCCAGGTTCAGTAATTAGTTTGTTTAGTTTGATTAGCACCACAAAAGCCCAATTTAAAATGAT
Organism: Cottoperca gobio; assembly: GCF_900634415.1. Lineage (NCBI taxonomy): Eukaryota > Metazoa > Chordata > Actinopteri > Perciformes > Bovichtidae > Cottoperca > Cottoperca gobio. The sequence continues at coordinate 17,980,713 of NC_041361.1, forward strand.
GTGATAAAGGCTTTAAGGTGGCTCTTGCATTGTAAGACCCTATCTTAAAATTTAGTTTTAATATCTTTCATTGCTAAAGCAACAACAACAAAAAAACACAGCAAACCAGAGGAAGGTTAGCACTCTAACCATAGGACATGTTGTATTGCTTGGTTGCAGTACAGCCAGTGACTAACTTAACATGCAGTGCAAACACAGTAGGAGGAATGTGTGGGCAGGTCAATCGTGGCCAACAGCTCATTTTTGCCCTGAGACTCCTCAGCAGTGTAATCCAGACTTCCAGTCTCCCTGAGAAGAAGTAACAGTAAGAAGTGTAGTAGTGGAAGTATTAGTAGTAAAATTTAAAGTAAGTAGTAAGAAAGTTAAGTGTATTACAGAACTTTTTGAGAGCCGATATTGCAAAAGTACATACAAAGAAAAGCAGTAAAACAGCACAAGCGTAAATATAAAAAACCTAAACTTGTGGAAGAGGAAGCAGGTTTGTGCGCAATGCTCTTCATCTTTTTTATCCTCATTCCTGGCGCAAAATACTTTCACATTTTGCATGAAACTCTTGGACTTCTTACAATGAATGTGTTTTCAACGTTATATGTTCTGTTCTTTATTTGTATTGCATTCTTTCGATGCATTTGTAATTCTACTGCTGCACTATAGCATGTCTGGCAATCCTGGGTTTCCTATTTTTCTCACATTTCTCTCCCATCAAATGATTTTATTGTTAGGGTTTTCCTCATCCAAATTGAGCGTTGAAGAATAGAGGGTATGTTGTTCAGATTGTAATGCCCTCTCAGACAAATGTGTGACAGGCCCTGATCAGAGCCCTATAGGAAGGAGTGATACACTGTGCTGTACTGAAGCTCGGTGTCTCTCCATGCAGAGCTCTGTTGTGAATTCCCTCAGCGCTGCCCAGAGAACGCTGCCCCCAGAGGGCAAAGAGACAATTTATTCCCAGCATGACTCCCCTGATTTGATTCAAGTGACTCCAGGTGTGTCAGATGTGCTCCTTCATGTGCTTCCAGTCGCAGCTCCTCCATGCATCACTGACAGCATGAGCTTTTCTTCTTTATTATCGGATTGCCATTAAATAATCTGAATTATGCAGTGTTGATGTACATCGGATCACATTTCCATCTTATTCATTGATAGTGTGTCTTATTGTAGTGGTTATTATTAACGATAGGCTCTTTGTTGGTTTAATTGTACTAAAGAAACCATGTATGAGTTCAATTGAGACAGAAACTGGACCAATGAATTGTATTTTCCTCTCAAGAACTCTTTTATTAGGCTCTTAAGCCGTCCACTGTTCTTAAAACAGAATCCATTCAAGCATTTGTTTGGAGGCTTTGAGACCTTTCAGAGGAGCTGGTGAAAGGTCTGGCAGCAACATTGTGGACCATCTGCAGGTGATAAAGCGATATGTCACTGAGGAAAGTAGAAATGGATTGACAGCACCTCAAGTGAGACGAAATACATAAATTAAATATTAGGGGTGGATGAAATACTCATATTCTTTACTTGAGTAAAAGTGCCATTACAACTAGGTAAAAATGCTCCATTAGACTACAAGTAAAAGTCCTGCATTCAAAATCCTACTTAAGTAAAAGTACCGAAGTATAAAGTAACTTACAATAGATATTCTTGCTAAATATTCTAAATGTACTTACCAATAGGCCACCACTGTGAATATTTATCATTATGCTGAAATGAGTAGTGTGAAGGTGTAACATGTATCAGTAACATTACTTAGGGACTGTAGTAGTATTAATAGTACCAGAAGAAGTTGACTCAGTTTAATTAATTGTAACAATGCACAGCATTCAGGCAGTTCAGTGAAATGAAAACCCTGCCTTCTCTCTTCAAATGTGCAGCAAACACGGCTGAGCCAACGGACTACATGCTTTCATGTATGTTTTTTTTCATATTACTGGAGTGAATATACTTTGTATTTAAAGAAAATGATATTTAAATGAACCGGCAGATAGTAGCCTAGATGTTTATAACGTGTTAACACCTTCTGCTAGTTTTGCTAGCTAGCTGTTACTGTATAGCTCGACTGATAATGCTAATGGAAGAGTTTTAATTAATCTATTTCCATTTATTTTTATTGGAAAACATTTATTTTCTTTTAATTGTTCCCTTTTAAACCCTACGTTTGCACACTGCCCACATTGTCGGCTTATTTTCAAAGTATATTTCCCTAGTAGTTAACTTGATAGCTAGCTAGCTAACTCACCACATGGCACATTTCACATTGTAGGCCTATGTATTTGACAAATTAATGGATTATGTCTGCTTGTATGATAGAAGGTTTCTATCTGCGTAAGACATGGTATTTCCAATTTTATTCTCATTAATTCCCATGGAAAGTTTCCATATTGAATATTTTACAACCCTAGTCAGCAGTGTAGTCTCTTTATTGCTTTGACAGTAGCAGCTGTAGCTATCTTATGTCTGTTTCTCTGTGTTTGTCTAAAAGACATTCTCTGGATTTCTAGGAAAAGGAACAAGTCACAGCTTTTCATCCTCTCAAGGCTACTGAATGTAACAGTGTAAGTAAAATGTTCACAGGGAGTTTTGTCTTTTTCTGCCTCATAAATGTGAACTGTTCACATTCTGTGAGCACCAAAGAATCTGAGACATAACAGGCTATAAAACAAATAATTTACTGCAGACAGTTTAGAAGATCAACATTGAAATTGTACTCCAGCTCAATTTTCTTAATTTGGTCGGCATTATGACAACATTTTCCACCCAAACCAACAATAGGCCTTTAATCACAGCAGACATTTTGAATTGTCATAGCAGAAAAAGCACAAGTAAAGCATATTTTATTAAAGTTGGCTCCGCTCCATCAAGTGCCCTTGTAAACCATGCCAGTGAGCCAGCATGCACAATACCATGGCCCTGAAACTAGCTCAACTAAATAGAATACAGTAGTTTTATTAATTACACCTCTGCTATTGCTGTGTCTTTCAATACTTTCCAATATCTCCAGACTTTCTGTAGCCCCGCAGCCCCAAGCCCATCGGTTCCTACTGGAAATTGTAAATCTTAATCTTTATATATTAATCCACATTAATCCACATTCACCAGACTTTTCCTGAGCCTGACAAGCTTTAGTTTATAATACTGATTTGTGATTCTGTGCAGTGTTTCCTGTGGTAGCTCAAGTTCATACTATACAATTTAAAACTGAACTGGTTTATAGTGTTAAACACCTAAAGTCAGACTATATGGAATAGATAAGCAGTTCACAAGAGTAATAATTTCCCTCCCTTCCTATAACTTCCATCACTTGCACAAAATACAACATATATTCATAATCTAGGTGTAATGATATGTAAATACCAAACATATTATATCTGAGATGCTCATGTTGATGCACTGAAGCAGAGAAGTTCCAGCGCACTGGATTGGAAACTCAACTGGAGAGAGGTGTGGACGCACAAGGAGACAGCGCCTCCATGTGGTCACGGTGGTGACATACTTGCATGATGTTGCTTGGATACACGTGTATGCTATTAAATGGCTCATTCAGAAGATTATTGATTCTATTGACCTTACAATCTGCCTCTCGTGCTGAATGCATTCAAACAAGCTCCATCATACATGTTTGTATTTTGGTTTTAGCTGGTGCAGTTGAGGCCATGTTTTGGGTTCTCATTAAAGGAAGTGCGAGATGTATGCAGCCAGAGGGGAAGTTGTGCCTGAGAGGCTCAGCATTGGGGCTAAAAGGTTTCAGGTTATGAACCTGTTCTGCCAGAGTCTGTTCACCCTGTTTATTGCAGGCTGTGTCATTCAGACAATGAGGGTTGATTGCTTTCTGCAAACAATATTTTCTAACTAAATTATGGTGACTACTTTTTTGTATCGTATGAATTGAACATAATAAATGAGGTAATGATTAATAATGTGCTGGTAAATGTAAGAAATTATTCATAGGGTTAGTGAATAACACTTAAAATAAAGTTTTATAGCATAATAAATAATGTCATCTATCTTAGTTGGTAGTCAGTAAGTTATTATGAAATTCTTATAACATTTCTGCTCGTGGTGGGTATTATTTGGTCTTATAAAGAGAACGGTCTAGCTCCATATGAAAAGTGCCTTGAGATAACATCTGTTATGATTTGGTGCTATATAAATGAATTTTAATTGAATTATGAAATGCATTCCATTAAACACAACAATCCCAAACTAAAGAAAATGTCTAAGGAGAAAAATGTGTATTTATTTCTCTGTGTGATGAGGAAGATGTGTGTAGTTGTGAAAGAATAGTCACACTGACTATAAGTCATAGTATAGTGTGCCATAAAAATGTCAAGTCCAAAAAATGCCAAAGCATTTTAAATTAGTATATTGGAAAAACATATATAGAAAATTATAGGATAGTATGTTGTAAAAAGTCAGTTTAATATATTATAAAAATAGTAGTGTGGCATTAAAAAGTCATAGTATAGTATGTTGAAAAGTCAGTCATATATCGTTTGCCGAAAAAAAACTAGGATAGCGCGTTGAAAAATAGTCATAGTAAAGTAGGTCGTAAAAACAAAAGTTAAATAAAAGTCAGTTTAGTAGGTTAAAAAAATGTCACAAATGTTCATAGTTGTCGAAAGAGTCACTTTAGTGTGCCAAAACATATGTCCAAAAAGTCATAAAACATTTGGTTTAGTATTCCATAAAAACAGTTTATAGTTTATAGTGTGCCATAAATAAGTCATGGTATGATATCTTGAAGAAAAAGTCATAGGTATAATATGTCAAAAAATAAGTATGGTAGTTACAAATAGTAAAAGTCATGTCATGGAATAGCATGTCGAAAACATTGTCATGTTGAAAAAAGGTCATAGTATAGTATGTATAAAAGTGCTATTATAGTAGGTTGGGGAAATGTCATTTTAATGACATACATTTTGAAGACCGTCTCAACGCTATTATTTCTGCTCCGAGGAGCGAGGAGGGATCTGAAGCATACATGATTTTTTCTAAAATTGCAGTGAGGTCCAACATATACATGGCTTCCCACAATTATGCTTAATCATGAGCGTTAATTTAGTTAAGCTGGATTACTGTACAACCAAGTTTAAGGCATTTGCATTATAAATCACTCTGCCCGCTGTCCTTGGGATTCCATTTATTTAAAGTAGGACACATCATGCTTTAATACAAAAATATTCCAAATGCTGTACACTGGTTCTCAACATTGTGCAAAATGTAAAAAAATATTTACAACTACAGTTAGCAAGGAGAAAGTCAAGGTATAGACGTAAATACATATTTTGATTGAGGAGGTTTCACCTGGAGCCTTAACACTTTGAAATGTTCTGATCAGAGTTAATAAACCTACTCGATCTGAATTGCAAACAAATTGAAACAAAGTAAACAAAAGGTTTGTGTACAGTTTGTGCTGATGGAAATGTTACATTAAAATGTATAAAAACATGCATCAGGTTGGAACCATACAGATTATTCTCAGTTGTAAAGAATTTACAAGATCGCAATTTACACATTGAAGTTGCATTGACTGTAAAATGCACACGTTGTGCAGTAGAGTTGAATCTATGGGTAGATAAATGTATTGCAAGAAAACACGTTTCCAGTTAAAGAGAACATAGTTACAACCACACATGTTCAAGTTGATAACTGAGGTTAAGTAGCTGGAATGTTTTGTGTAGGTTTCCTGAGACATAGTGCCTCGTCCTCAAGGTTTCATAAAACAATGATAAGAAATCGCCTTTCCAGTTTTCGTCCAATAAAAAGTGCACTGCTCTCAGACATGTTTACATGGCTGTAAGATAAACCTCTCATACTCTCACCATCCCATTCACATCCAGACACAAGACTCTCATCCACATTCATTTCCTCAGTAAGTCCAGCAGCAACAAGTGTTCTGTTTGTAATTACAAAGTCTTTCATTCAAAAGCCAGGCTGTTGGCGTGTCATCATTTCATTTGTAGGAGCTTCATCTTGTTTCCTAAAAAAAAGAAAAGAAGGAACAACAGTCAGCTGTCGAAACCATTGAAAGTGAACATGTGACGATAGAGCAACACTTACCCAGTCCTTTAAGAAATTTGTTCACACCACTTGGCTCCGGCTCAGGGTTAGAATCCAGATACTCGGCCACTCTGACCTCGAAGAGACCTGGGAGGAAGTTGGAAATGTTGAGCCACCAGGACGGTACGAGCACAGGATTAGATATTCAACTTAAAATGAACAACGTTTAGATTCTCTTCAAATGTAACACGGTTTAGTGTTCTGGGATTTGCTTGCACACAGAATTCTCTTAACCCTGTTTTTCAAATGCCCTGCTTTAAAGTCAGTGCCTGCTGTGACTCATTTAATTGAAGTCACAGGTCTGGTTCAGTACGATTTAATTCAACACTACGATTTATTCATTTAATAAGATCATCAGATTATTATGTGGAATCTGACTTCTTTACTCCAACTTTAATGTCAAATCTTTTTCGGATGACATTTCCTTCTGAGGGTGCAAACAACAAGCCCTCCAACCCTAAACTTTGAATTATTTGTCTTTTGTTGAACTCATATCAGTGCACCTTATTGGAAACCGAGAAACTAGTCCCGATGAGACAATATAATTAGCGGTTTCATAAAGTCACGTAGAAAAACACTTTTTGAAGAAATGTTCAAAACTGTTTGTCTGGAAAGTGAGTTTTGGGCACATGGGACTAATGTCTTTGTTAAATATTGAATTATATATTTCAGGATAAACAGGAGTCCCATGTTCCACAGATAAATATAATGTGATAAGGAAATTGCTGCATCTCAGAATACAATGAGCATAATCAAGTATTTAGTATCTATGACCTCATAACAAGTTGAACATCAAAGATATGAACATACATGTAGTGTAACATTTTTATTTTATAATGACATTTAATAAAACGCATTGTTAGCGGTTTTCAAAAATCCTGAATTTGACTATTGATGTGATTTTTCATGCGATCTAAAAAAAATCAAAGTTGTATTGTTAGATACTTGCCTAAAACTTTAGACCAATCAGATGAAATGTGCATTTTTCCTTATACTATGTGGAGCCTCCGCCACATACTAAATAGTCTTTGGATACAAATGGGTTAAAAGAACCCTTGTAGCTTTTGGCACGGCTACGTCAACGCAATTACCTCTTCCTCCTCCCTTGCGCAGCTCTTTGTCCTGAATGAAGCCGGCAAACATCTGCGTATCCATGAAGAGCTGCAGGAACTGGCGGACTCCACGGGAAGGGTGAGACTTGCGGAAGCTGTCGCGCTGGACCTCCCTGCTTCCGTTGGAGGACTCGACCATGTGGAGAGGGTAGTGGCCCACCAGCTCCACGAACAACCGCACGAAACCCTCCGACACCAGAGAGCTCAGGTCAGCCTGCTTACCTGGATGGGCCACATTTTGAATGGAGACCAAAGGGTTAACAACACTCAAACAGAAGAATTGTACTGTAGTTTCACAATAAAACGGATTGTTTCATAAAATACTAAAAACTTCTTCAAATTCTGAGACATGTTTAAGGCTTTTGCTCACGTTATGTCTTAATATTTAAATGTCTTTATGGTGGTGCACAAATTGACGTGGATATAGCAACTGTAAGGGCTCTACTGACGGCACACTGAAATACCTGACGGACCCGTTTTTGAACATGTAATATCAGTTTATACCAACCTCCACGACCTTCTCCGTCCTCCTGTCTCAGGATGTCTTCCCTCTCCTCCAGGATCTGCTGCAGCGCTGCCTGCAGTTTACTGGGCAGGATGCAGTCTTCATCGCCCAGCTGTTACACATCACAGGAGAGGTCAACAGCAGTCACACAATGCCCTTTACAAACATACATCTAAACTGACTCGCACACGGTCACAAAATACAATCAAAAATAAGCTACAAGCTTTTTTCTTCCATTTATTTTTTTAAGTTTAGCTGTTATTTAGGTTGTTAGGACGGCTGATGTTTGTGTTTGAATGCGTGCGTTTGATTTCATTTTGTGTTTATTGTTTTTTGGTGCCTTATTCCATGTTTTGGTTAATAATAATAATAATAATAATAATAATAATAATAATAATAATAATAATAATAATAATAATAATAAAGAAAATACTGTATGAACTTCTGACTTACTAGAAGGGATTTCCCATGTATTGATCCCGTTTAGCCAATCTGTTCGGATGAATTGACAGCTGTATATTTTTGTTATTAATTATGTTTTGTGATGCACAAAGATGGATTTTAAATATGGAGTACAACAAAACAAAAGACCAAATGCTGTTAAGCACAAAAGGCAATCTGTAATTATTTGGACAATGAGTCATAAAAATCCAATATGCAAAAAGAAAAGAAAAAAAAAAAGTATCAACGTCTAAATACCATTTCTACAGACTGTCAAATAATCCTAATGCTATTCATCTATATTTATTTATTCAGACCTTTCAAACAATGATGTACCTCATGTTGCATGCTGAGGAGGGAAGCTACCAGCGATATTGAAATTTGAGTTCTGTATAACAAGTGGCAAGTCAATCGCTGCATGTCGCATCGGCTCGTAGTTTATACAGAAAGAACGGCTGAACAAAGATTCATTTAAATTAAATGTCAAATTAAGACAGACAAATATTAACACAACCAAACAAAACAAACGCGTTTGTCATTAATTGACTAGACTGATTCCGTTTGACTGACAACCACGCAGATCTGAATTTGCTGCTAAACAGCCTTCCCGATTGTGTTCTGGGATTACATCCTTTATAGTTTTATCTCTGCAGCGCTTGTGTGGCTGTAACATCGTTTTCTCTCTGTCACCCTCAAAACAATCGGCATGCAAACAAGGGACAAGTGCAGGCAAAGCCATCTCTCCCCACTGGGACCACACCCATCATTCCCTTTATACACTGCTATGTGTACACACCTGAATCACAAACTTGTCAGCACACAGATCCACAATGAGCACCTGCAAAGACAGCGAGAAGAAAGAATGACAGTTACTGACTGCGAGAGTTCACTATTTCGCAACAAGAGTTATAAGAAGGTGGGGTGAGTCTGAGCTACAGTGTCTTCAGGGTGTTTTTCCACTACTACTCACACACAGTGGAAGCTACAGTGGCGCTTCATTCACAATACGCAGTAAGTACACAGCCGAGAGATGGCACTACAACCGCTATATAGGCAGACCAGTCTATTTAAACTGTATTGGACAATGATTATAACAGAATTCTAACTGACCTCCTCGATGGGCAGCTCCAGCAGCTCTGGCAGGCAGGGTGCCAGCACCCCGATGAGGAATGGGGTGGGGGAGCAGCTGATGTCCAGCATGCTGGCCGGTAGCACAGGCACAAATGTGTGCTGCCAGGTGAAGGGGTACAGCAGCGCTAGCACTGCATGGCTACACCGAGACAACACGCTAAAGAGAACAAGGGAGGAGAGAACAGATTAAACACAAAAACACTATTCAGTTCTCACACAGATCATATGACCCAAAGATATCAATCATAGCTCCCTGAAAATAGCACGTCACACCATTATAATTCTTTTCCACCACACTATCAAAGTGACCGAGTGTAAAAGCGAACAGCACCATGTGTACATGCACATGTATTAATCCTGCTATTTCTAATAACTTTAAAACTATTTATCCTCTACATTTCCTCTCCAAAATCCGTAAACAATTAATATCCAATTAATTGCTGGCTAATTCTATTTCTAAACTTTTCGTCAGCCTAAAACCGCTCTGTAGCACAGAAACTGCTGCTGACTCCATCGCAAGCTTTTCATTCTTAATCTAAACAGTGTTTTACACTGCTGATATTGGCAGCTTGATATTGGCTTGTTATCAATATCACCATATTTGATGGCAGATATGCAAAAAGGAATTGTTTACATAATTCACATTTCATGTATTTATATAATCTTTATAATATATAAAGTTAAGTTTATTTTTCAAATGAGAAAAGTCCTGCTGAATAATCTTAGCATGGGTCAGCACTTTGTTATTGTGTAGCCCTGTACAGCCCGCTGAGACACTGCAAGTGATATTGGGCTGTACAAATAAACCTGACTTGACTTGCCGTTGGGACTTTGCCATAGCTTAGCACTGAGGCCAAGGTACACACAGATTAATGACAGGGGCGCTGGTCCTGTGTGATGTAATCAAGCATTGACACTCAAAGTCTATCGTGTGTGTGTGTGTGTGTGTGTCCTGCAGTGTTTTGTGTTACCACAGCAGTACCTGAGATTGTCCGCGATGAAGATGACCCTCCTCTCAAGCAGAAGGGAGGCAAACACCTGCAGGAGATTCCCGACACTGAGACACTGCAGCAGGCAGCTGAAGTCCACGTGCTCCAGTCTGGAGTCCACTGGTCGACACAAAGTCAGTACCTGGCAGAGCAACAAGAGCACAGTGTAAATACAGTGACATCACGTTTAGCTGCCGACACTGTGCGTTAAACAAAAACAGACTATTTAGATACATCAAGGTGAAGGATTGAGTTCAAAACCACAGGAGTGGAAAATTAAATTGGCATAAAGGGATAGTTTGGATGTTTTAAAGTGGGGTTGTAATGATCTACTTATCAATACTCATTGTATTACCTCCAGTAAAACCCCAGTATGGAGAAACAGAAGGAGCAGTCAGCGGAAAGGAGTGGTTAGGAGGAACAAAAACTACCAATCAACATTTCCTCTTTTGGTTCCAGGGTTACCTCATTCCCTGATCCAGGGAGAAAGCTTTTGATGGTGACTGTGCGTCCAGGGGCTGGAAAAGGGGCCTCCATCACGCTACGCATAAATGGGTAAACCAGCGCTGGGGAAATCTCCCTGCGCTTCTCCACCTCCTCCAAAATCTGGACAGACAGAGACAGACACTTCACTGTGTGTCCTGAAAGAAGTGTTGATTAAAGACACAATAAGCAGCTCTGCGCAAAGAATGATGTTTTCGTAACAAGGCTAACTGGTACATGGGTGTGACACCGCTATATGCATACAATTTCTTTTTTGAAAAACACACCCAGGGATTGCTCAGGATTATCATAAAGAGTAGCCTCATTCCGTCCTCACACATACAAGGAGTTTCAAGGCAGTAGCTTTCACACACTTTAAAAAGGACTCCCATTGAACGCAAGACAACTCCCTTTCATCTCCTAACAAAGGCTTCTTGTGTCGTGGCCTTACCTTTGCAAAGAGGTTGAAACAGCCCAGTTTGCTGACAATACAGTGCACCTCAGGAAGCCTCTTTCCTTTTCCAATGGGCTTAAAGACAAATGCAGGTTCATATATCATTAAACGGGTAACAACAGAGATAACTATGCCAAACATATATTACAATATATAATATACAATATTAAAGCAGCATTATGCAACTATTTTACCTCAAAGTCATTTAGATGCTACACTGACTTGTAACTGGGTGAATGGGCTCTCAATCCCACTTTGCGTCCCGTAAAACTATATAATAATTTAGTGAGCTGACCGTATAATCTCCCGAGGGAAGTGCGTAAACTTTACGGCACTAAGTTGATTGTGTTGAAACTGGATCATATTTTACAGAGAAAGTGTTTTCTGGTTTTCCCTCTGCTGTCGTCCGGCTGCTTTACAATTCCCTGATGGACAGAAAGCTTTACTTGTTGCTAAATGAATACTAACTGCTTCTAACAGTAGCTGCCTTCAGCTAGTTAGCTGTTGGCTCAGTTAACCGCTGAGGGGGATGTTGGCGGGGAGCGATGCCGGTGTTGTGCCAGAACAGAGCCGGGTTCAGCAAACTTCTCCGGACTAAGTATCAGCTTGCTTTGTCTTACTGCACTAGCGTGATGTTTGGCTGCGTTAGCAAAGTTGTCGACTCGTTTTGATCATTCAGAAATGTAATCAATACAAATGCATGTGTAACGTTACAGCTGTCCATATTCACATCAGCGGTGTGTACGTGAACTTACAAAGCTAGCGATTACTACATAATGTTGCTTTTTACATAAACAAAGTACAATCAGGTTCTTATCAAGAGCATATTTCCCCATATAATGAGTTTAATAGTATGATGAATGAGAACTTTGTAGATTAGAAAAACAAATCAACAGTCTAAAGTCTAAACGTTTATGATAGTGGTGGTGAGCTTATCTACCAACAAAACAAATATAAGATTTCATGTTAGGTCTGTCTACACACTAAAGATAGAATAAGCACACAACACATAGTTAAAGAGCGCTCAACAAGACAACCGCAGTATGTTGACAATCATAAATAAACAGAAACAAAATAGAAGAGGCAGCGACACCACTTCATCTCAACCTAACAAAGGGTTTTGAAAAATGTCTTAAAAAGTCAGCTCTCCCTGTGGGGCAGAAGGAAGGGGAAATGATGAAATCCTTCTTGTACTCTGTCATTGACTCAGAAGTGGTTTATTGTCTGTGAATCACATGTACTGATTCACATGTCCTCAGAGATGTTGAGTAAGCATGTGGCAGGCTGCCATATCATAGCACACACACACACACACACACACACACACACACACACACACACACACACACACAGTCAATGATTCAGATGCAAATGTTAACACATCCACACTTACCAAGATCTTACGGCAGTAACAAAACCAGCGGCTGCCATCCTCTCCGGTCAGGACAAAGGAGAAGGTCTCACTGTAAACAACATTATAAACAACAACATTAATATACAACAGATGGTATTTAAATTATTTCATGTGACTTCTTACTGCCTAAAAAAACCCACATAACCATGATTGTAAAAATGTCTGTCTTTTTTTCCAGCATTTATTCATGAATTATACCGAAACTAGGTAAATGGACGGGTCGTTGTGTCTTTTGTTTGTCTGCACTACAACAGATAAGTGTTTCAAAGACAGGGAGGCAGTGTAAGTTGATATCATAACCCACAGAACAACAATGAACCATACCCAGCAGTAAAAAAATAAAAGAAAGGAAGAATGCCCAATGCCCCTTAGCACTCAGAGATTTAATTAGATCAGTTGAAATGTTAATTATCACTGTGGGGAATTTAAGTTGTTGCAGCAGCAATTTATGGATTACAGCTGAGGATATAAATAAGATAAGAGGAAAGGGAGGCATTAAACATAATACAACTGATAATTATGGTGATAGAGCACAGCTAAATAGTGTACAGGAAAGAAAAGTCAGACAACATTTAGTGCACATGAAAGGTGTGTGTATAGTGTCAACAGAAAATACAGACATAAAGGAAATGATGAACGCATAAACAGCATACAGTGTCCTGTTACCATTGTGGTATTTTCATATCCTTTGGGAGGCAGTTACTTCTGTATACATGCAGCATGCTATTAAAATAAGCCTGTAGTGCATGTGCTGACCTTGGAGTGTGTGCTGAGGGCTTCCAGTCCTGTGCGTCGGGGAAGCAGAACTTGGGAATGACCTTCAGCTGATCCTCCGCCTCTCTGGAGAGCCGGGATGACTTCTCAAACTGAAACAGAGGGACTCCAGTTACAGCAGCGGTTCTCCAAATTACTTCCAGGGTTCCAGGGGGACCCCGGTGAAATCAGAGGTAATTTAATTGCATTACAATATTATTTAATAGAACTTAATTAAGTATGAAATATTAAGAATAACGTATGCAAGGTTTACTTGTCTCAAGTACTTAACCACTTAGACAAACATTTAACATGACAATATTTTAAAGTCACTATATAGATACTCTTTATCTATCTAGCATCGATTATCTATCTATCTATCTAGAAGATATATATATATATAGATATAATAATATAAAAAACGAATATATATATAAAACATATCTATATAGAGAATATATAAAACTAATATAATATAAAAATAACCTATATAATAGATATAGAGAAAGAATAAATATATAGATATCTATAGATATCTCATATATATATATATATATAAATATCTAACATCTATCTATCTATTTATATACTATACATCTCCCTATATAGTCTATAGATATATCTATAACTATATATATATCTATATAATATCTATATCTATATATTCGATATCTATATCTATATCTATATATATATATATATATATATATATATACTATATACACAGTTATGTCCTTACCTAAAATAAGGCTGGGGTTATATTCAGAGCTCCTACTAACCAGTTTGGGGAACTGTTGGGTGATTTCAGGAGAGTAGCTGTTTCCTGGGGAGCCTTTTCTCAGCGACACCACCACAAAGATCTGGAAAAGCTGCTGCTGCTGCAGCTGGATCAGGTCTCTCTCTAGGGTGCGGTAGCCTGGTCGACGTTTCAGTGTAGACTGGATGTAAACTGACCTCCTGGAGCCTGCTGGACACCACACAGTGACACTAATATGCTAAATGTTTGTCCTGAAACATATCCTAGCAAGCATACTAGAGCAATATGAGACATCTTATATATCAATATATGGTATGATTGTGAAGTTAACCCCGATTACACAGTGGCCAAAACAATAGTCATATATCCTACAGCAGTGGCATCACTTGACTTTCTCAAAGTTAAAACAACTTCTCTTTAAGCCTACTTGTCTCTTGCAAAGAGGATGTTGCCTGGATGTGCTTTTGTTTTATTAAATTGAAAATAAATAAATATTGTATTAAATGGATTTACATAACATCTGGTACAGACAGATGTCCCGCAGAGGATGTAATAAAATAACTTTGGAGAATCTAGAGTCATCATCCGGTCAAAGTTTCATTCTGTCCAATACTTTGGGTTATGGCCAAATACCTGCAAAATAATTGGCTTTTATTTTTCTGTCAATCGACTAATCGTTGCAGCTGCAATCATATTGTGAGCATGTCAACATGCTAAAGCTCAAAGCACCTCTGTTCCCACTATAAAACAGAGGAACAGCAGATCCTCACATTCTGGAGGCTGACACCAGCCAGCTCTTGGCATTTTTTGATTGATAAATGTCTAATAGTTTCAGCACTTTCCTCGATGTCCCCATCAAGTATAATCAGGTGCATTATGGGCCCATTGTGGTTGTATGTCACTTGATTGGACAGAAATATGTAACATGGCCGGCATTAACTAGCACTGAAGAGCGATAACTTTCCTGGAGCTAATCAATTCTTTAGAGATGCTATGAATATTTCTTTCTTTCTTTTTTATGCGGCACTATTTTTATACTTGGGAGTGTCAATAATAAATAATGGCTGACAAAACTAAGATTTCTTACTTCATACAAGAAGAAGTACTTAGAGGAACTTTACAGACTTATTGACTCTCTGTTGATACCTTTGGTGTCGTCCTCGGGGTCACTCTCTGTCCCACTGGTCTCCTCTGTTGATATGAATTAGAAGAGGGAGAGATTAGTGAGAAGCAGAGGAATGGAAAAAACTTGCGAAGCGAAGCCATAATCAGATGCAGACAGTCGGCCTTTGTTTCATAATCAGCGGCTTCGCTTGCTGCAGCTGGCTTTGTGTGTACCATCAAAAGCTGGGTATTTCCACCAAGAGGCTCAACTTAATCTTATTGAAGTGTTGATGTGAGTGACATTTGGGCATCTGTGACAGTCTATGAGTGTGTGTGTGTGTGTGTGTGAGTGTGTGTTTTACCTCGCACTGAGGCTCCCTGGTTCTTTACTCTCTTCCTTCCTCGTTTGTCGTCAAAGATGGTCTCAATCTTGTTGACGTACTGCGTAGTAGAACACACACAGCTACTTGTCAGCCCCATAATTTCACTGCCATTATAGAATCATGATTACAGGGAATCCTGATACAACAGCCGGTAAGTACAAAATTATATTATAGATTTTTAGCATTTTTTTAACATTACATTCCTGCATTCTTCTGTTAATGCCCTGAAAGAACACCGTTGAGTGTTTTGGTCCTGCATTAATACACAGAGATGGCTCAACACACAAACATACAGGAAGCTGAAACTTATCTTGTAACAATGTTACCGTTATTTAGCAGAAGTTTTTTGTTTCCTTGTTTTAACTTCTTTGTCAAAGATGTGATCCAAAAGACAGCATAGCATAACATAACTAAATGCTAAGTTTTATTATTAGTATTCGGGGAGTGTATTCTAAACAGTTTGTTATTTAGTTTGTCAAACCTGCAGGTGCACACGGCACACATGACATGTGGATTTTAAAGCTGTAACCCTTTTGATGTCATCACCTTTACAGATATACGTCAATACCTCTGTTTTATTCACAAGAAAACTCAGAAGCACTCTTGTCTTGAACAATTAAAATGCCTTTATTGTAATGCAATTACAATAAAGGCTTTTACTAAATGAATTCCTTGGAGTTATCTAGTGATCTTGTATCTTCATGTATCCTTATCCAAAGAGCACCTTAAACAAACTCATTTTGGGTCGAGGAATCCCTCCTACCCAAACATTATTTGACCCGTATATTACTGTACCTTATTGTTAAAGTTCCTCCATGTCCAAGCTCTTCCCACTGCCATGAGTCAAATGTGCTCTGTCTGTATTCTCGTGAAGTATGCATATGTGTTGCTCTAATATTATCTATTTCTTTCAGCGTCCTCTATTTCCTGCTCAACAAGTCACACCCTCTCTGTTCTTTCCAACATGACGTATGATTCAGTGTTCAACAGATTAGATACATACCACTTTGTTAGTCTACCATAGGGTTATAAAAACCAAACAACACATCTCAGTGTCAGAAATAATGTGAGGCGAAGGGCAACAAATTCAAGAAATTTGCCCCATAAATCAGAATTAACAGGGCAAACATGGAGTGTTTGTGTAGGTGAATGCATCCACATTTCAAACATTGCAGGCAAAATTGGCCAGTGAAAAAGATTTAATTTTCTACCCTGCAGTCAACCATTGTATCCAAATATAACAACTCATGACATAATGTATCATTACCTGAGGCGTCCTGTGTATTTTTTGAGTGCTTGAACGCCGGGGTGTAGCTGGTTTGGGAGTATCTGCAAGTGTTGAGGATTTGCATGCAGTTGTCGTTTGGAACCTCTTCCTCTCCACCTTGCCAGTGTAACCTTGCAACGTTTGAGGTTTAGGAGGCAGCTGGAAGACATAAGGTGTGGAGTCATCATAATTACATGGCATTAAAAGACAATACTTCCTCCTTCCTCTCTTGGAATCTCATTTGGGCTCATTTGATACACCCATTAAACCTAATGAAAAATACTTGGTAATATCTTGCATTACCTTTGGGCCGTGAGGCCTTGCAATGGGGAGACACATGGGAGCTAGCTTGACATCCTTATAGGGGTCATCTCTGGTCACTTCACCTAAGGAAAGACAGAGACATGGGAAAGATAAGATCGGCTGACTGGATGTTTCATGGAGGGAAAAGTTTCACCACACCTAATGTTGGCTTTCAAAAGGATACTTAGTATAAAAGCAAAAGAATAATATTCCCAATAATATCCCTGACAACATCAATGAATGGATACAGGAAGGGCTGTGACTAAAGATTATTTTCATTATCAATTCATTTGTCAATTATCTTCTTGATTAATCATTTTGTCCATAAAATGTGAAAGACACCGTGTACAATTTTTGGACCATGGTGATGTATTAAAATTGCTTGTTTTATTCCAACCAAAAGATATTCAGTTTAATATCAGATATAATAAAGAGGAGCACATGTGAGAAGGTGCAACCAGACTTTGGGGGATTTATTTGCTTCACTAAAACAATAATAGTTTGGTAGTTATAGATTAAATGATCAACAGAAAATTAATCAACTGCTATCAACATATTTTGATCAAATAAACTATGGGGGCCAATTGTTGCTCCTCTAATTACAGATTTTATTTTATTTTTATTTTTTTAAATGTCACTGCAGTACCAATCAAGCGTCTTATTTCTACCATTGGAGGTTATTTAACTGTAAGGGTGTATGCAGGTGCAGAAGTCTAAAAAGCAATGGGTTTTTTTACTACCTGTCCTGATTTAATGAAATCACTTTATTGTACCGTTGTGCTGTCTTTTTCCATCTTGAACACAACTCTCAAAATGGCACAACACTTCCAATACACAATCAATCTGTGGGAAACCAGGGTAAGGAAAAAAGCCCCTTTTGTAGGCATTTTTCCTGATTATTTCACTTATTTCACTTGTCCCTGTACAGCAACACTCTTTAACAGGGTCTGTTATGGTAATATAATTAGATCTGAATGGAACATTTAAGTATCTGATCTGTGAATTCAACCAATGACAGGCACCAAACAGTCTTTATGACTTCCTGTCTGTCTTTTTTTAAACAAAACCAGTTAAGTGGTTTTAAATACATGACAGCCAGACAGTCACAGTAATGATCAAAATATGATCAAAGAGTTTGACTTACAAACGATGTCCTCATAAATATTGTCGTCAGAGTAGGCGTGGTAAATGCTTGAGTGTCTATCCTCGCCTCCCAGCGTGCCTCGCTTCGCCGTCAGTCGCGCCGCATCCTCGTACTCAAAGGATTTCCTGAGGCAGGGAGGGAAAGGAAGGGAAGGCAGTGAAAAAGAGGGGTCTGGCTGCTGTCCTAAAGATAGTCACCATACTATTGTTCACTCTTGTGTGTTATGTTCAGTCAGCGTCCCACCACAACATTTCTCATGTTCATATCAAATGTCAGCAAGACAGAGAGAGTGTGATAAACTGTCATGATAGGAAATGACTGAGCATATGGGACAAAAGTTGTTTAAAAAGCAAAACAAGGAAAAAGAATATGACAGGATTTAGACAGAGATAGCAGTTGGCAATATGACAATGTCAGCTGTTGTAGTCACATTGCAAATGTCCTCCACTAAAAAAACCTTTTAAAATGTAGATACAACTTCCTTTAGTTAGAGCTGATTTACTATCATCTAGATCTGGCTAGTTCAGTGCACGTTTTATGTGGTTACATTTGCTTTATACATGTACTTTATTCTAGTGTGCTGAAACAGAGACTATTACATGAGTCATGTTTCAGTGTGATGTAATACCTAGCCCCGCTGAGGAATTTCACAATGCACAAGAAGGAATGACAGTAGATAAACAAGGAGCCCTGTAGAACTATGCTAACTGTGGGTAGACACGGCAGGCTGACTGTAGGTGAGAGACAACTTATTGATAGCTAAATATTACAAATTTGTATAACGGCAACAATGTACCACAATTAGGATCTTTGTTTGGCGTGACCAACTAAGGAAGCTCCAATGACACCGCGTCCGTCAGTGACAGACAGGTCTAACTGTGCTTGGGGCCACGCCCCCTCATATTACCACAGTCGACCGACCCCTCACAAACTATTTATGCTTTCTTCCCTTAAAGAAACTAGAAGCTCCCTCATCTGAGCTTATCTCGTTTGTTTTTTTGCTACAGTTAATTAGCCCCGAGGTTATTCAGCAAGTGCGTGGAGGTGGCTCTGTTTCCGTTAAGGAACAGCGGCATCAGAATATTCTCGTACACAGACAACCATCTGATATGCTCCCACTCGCGGGAGCAGGCAGTCAGAGATTCTGCTACGATAATAAATCACCTCAGCGATCTTGGGTTCAATATAAACTGGACCAAGAGTCAAGTAGAAACCAAAGTAGAAGAGTGGACTCTCCACCCACAGGTGGTGGAGCAAATTTGACAGAAATACAGCCGGGCAGCCGTAGATCCCTTTGCTGTCAGACATGAATGCACCTCTGGGTGTGGATGCTCTGGCACCCTCATGGCCAAACGTGCTGCTCAATGCAGTCCCTGAGCCTGATCTCCCCCACTCTAGCCCGGGTGAGGGATCAGGGCTTGTCGCTAATTGTCCAAGCATTGGGTAGCGGAAATAATACAGCTTCTAGCGGAGGAGCCATGGCCTCTCGGCATACGCAGGGATTTTCTGTCCCAGGGCAGCGGGGAGCTCTACCACCCTCATTCAGACTACATAGTGCTCTGGGTTTAGCCTGTGAAAGGTGGAACCTGAACACTGCAGGCCTACTGCCGCAGGTCATTGACATCATTTAGAGTGCAATGGCCTCCTCCACTCGCTCTCTTTACAGTGATAAGTGGCATATTTCTGAGGAATGGTGCAACACGAGGAACACCATTTCTTTTCAGTGTTCGGTGGTTGACCTCCTGTGTTTTCTGCAAGAATTAGTAGATACGGGTATGGTCTTTTCCACAATTAAAGTATATTTAGCGGCTTTAGTTTGTCGCTTTATAAGAGATGCACGCTGCAAACTCCCTGTTTCCAGGCCCCTGGTTCCTCTGTGGGATCTGTCGGTTGTGTTGGGCGACCTCTCTCATCACCCATTTAAGCCTATAGAGGCGGTGGGGATTGAAGTTTATTTCACTTAAAATAGTGTTTCTCTTAGCTTTGTCCATGGCAAAGTGTGTGAGTGACTTTCAGGCTTTTACCATCTTCCCTTCCTGCTTGCAGTTTGCCCCAGGGCTCACCAAAGCCTGCCTGCGGCCCAATCTAGTTTTTGTTTCGCCTACAGATGTCCCACAGTGGAGCTTTCGGCTTTTCACCCACCTGCCATTCTCCTCAGTTGAGGAACAGAGGCTTAACACATTATGCCCGGTGCGGGCGCTGCATGTGTATGCGAGTAAATCAGTGGTTTCAGGAAAGAGGATCAGCTGTTTGTGTCCTGGGCCACTACCCACAAGCAACCATTGTCTCGCCAGAGGCTGTCCCACTGGCCATTTCTCTGGCTTATAGCTGTAAGGGTTTGCAGGCCCCCCCAAGGTTTGAGGGCTCATCCCATAAGGAGTATATTTAGTTTCCATCATTAGGTGCAGTGTTGCCAGAATGGGTGGGTAAAAATTGTTTTGGGCATGTTGTGATAGTTTTCTTAATTAAAGGTTACAGTAAAGTGGCCCCTACTCTACATTAGTAATATGATTTAGATCGACTGGGCACTGAGTTCAATAACTAATGAACAACGAAAAACAAATATCACTTCACTTTATTACATTTTTGTCTTGTCTTTTTTTTCAGCCTTAAGTCTGTGATTAATGCTTTCATCTGTTCGTATAAGTGAAGACTTGTGAGGTGTAATGCAACATTATCCAAAATACAAGATCATTTTTGAAATTGTAACTTTAGTCTTGGGTTTGCCCAATTATACTTTGAGAACTGTGTGTTTATCAGTTTTCTTCTTGCACTCATATTCAGACACACAACATGAGGCTCATTAATTGGGAAGCAGACCTCATTAAAATACTCAGTTTACTCAGTGCCCGTTTATTAGGTACACTACGCTAAAACTAGATCGGTCCAATACAACAGTCCCAAAATAAACCCCACCTTTGTGAAGGTTTTGTTCATTTTTATAGAGTTGTTCATTTAACTGTATGCTCTTTTTGGAGGATGTAGTTTGTGGTGCTCTTGAATTGTACAGCATTATACTGGCATGTGGTTGTATTATTTTGCCCACCCCATTTGAAGAGGATATTATTATTATATCCTGGACAGCGTTTAAATAGTAATGACAGACAACACCAGCATATCACAGTTACAGAGAACTTCATAATTAGAAGTCCTGTCACCTAATAAGTCCTAAAGTAATTGGGTTACAAGTCATCTCTTGTTTTGCTTGGCCTTAAGGGGGGCAATTAGAGAGCGCGAGTGAGCGAGGGTTTGTGAGCGAGCAGCCTGCAGATGATGACCCTGGACCGTGGCTGCTGAGGAACTAGGCCACAACCAGACAATAGAGAACAATGCTGCCAGATATCATGTGACATCACACCTGGACCCCTGCCAACAATTACAAAACTGCCCTAAAAACACTGCTGATATTCAATAAAATCTCTGTTTTAGCCAGAATGTTTTACGTGCATTTTCTTATTCCAACAACAGTTTTCTTCAAAAAATATGATTCAGATCAAATAAAGCACAGCAAGAAATTCCATCCCCAAGTTTTGAGGAGTTATTTGTGCTCTGCTCTTAGTGCCTCACCTGTTCTTTTTATGCCTTGAGAGCCCATTGGTCTTTGATACGGGACATGGAGGAGGCGGAAAGCTAGGTGGGTGGGCTACCCTCCTACTCCTCACGTTGGAGTGGTTGTTATGAGGGGATCTGCTGCCCCATCGCGCTGTGTTCCCCGTGTTGTTGTTGTTGCCTCCCCGATACTGGAATGTCCGCACAGGTTTGGGAGGAGGTTGAGGTTCACCTGAAGACGCCCTGCCTTTCTCCCAGAGCAGTCTGTCCCCCTCGAGCTTACGCCAGAAACCCCGTGAAGTGTAGAAGTTTCCAGCAGGCATGTTGGCTTCTTGGTTATCAGTTGAAAGAGGTAGAAGTTTAGAAACTACTTCGACATCCAAGATGCGATCTGTTTTTTGGTCGCCATTGGCAGTGAAGATTCGTTTAGCGGTAGAGTTAGTAGTGTTAGCCTCCACTTTGGGAGACACAAACATTTGTGCTGCAAGTGGTTTATTTCCTGGGGTTGTGGTTGAACATTTCTGCAGAGGCTCCGACTTCCTACCAACCACAGCATGTCCAGCTTGTGCTGGGGATTCCCGAAAATCTAAGCCCAAACTCTTAGATTTGGAGAGGCTTGGTTTTGCGTGAAGCTCACCTCTTGATCCCACATTGGGACATCCGTTGCCCAGGACATCTTCAGACAGAGTTCGGGATACAGTCGGAGGATGTGCTTTCACCTCGGCATCCCGGCTGCTGTCCTGCTGACTGCGACCTTCCCACTGGGAGATCTTCTGCCTGATATTGCCCTGCTCGTGAGAAGGGGGCCTCCCTGACTGTCGGCCCTGCCAAGCCACTGTGGCCCCTTTCTGCAGGCGATCAACTTCACCACCCCCTCGCCTGCTCTGCTCCAGCCTCAGAGCCAGCATGTTGAGAGGGGGCAAAAGAATGCATCAGGGATTTCCTTACAAAGACAGACAGGCAATGCCACGTAATCTACGGTCAAATAATTCAGAAATGATCAATTAAAGCCAGAGCGCCACAAGGTTTAGATTAAAACGGATCCTTTGTCTTTATGCGTCTTCTTGTGCTAGCAGAGTGTCACTTCCCTCCTTGTCTCCTTTTGTAAACAACCTAAAAAAGAAGACAAGAAGACACAAAATTACTCTTCAATCACTCCACTTAAAAACAAGTCCAGACAGCACACCGCAGGGTCAAGAGGGATACAGAGGCAACACAGGAGGACAGTTACTTTTTAAACAGCACACATCTGAAGCAGTCTACAAACTTGTAGGAAGGGACAGACAAGATCAGGAAGGACAGGCTCCTGTCAAGGATGGTTTCCAAAAATAAATCCAGTGAGAATAAGCACAGTGACCAGACAACAAGGTTACTGAAGATTTCCGCTGCTGTGTGTCTTGAGCCTCCCCAACCCTCCTCTAGCCCCAGGGGAATTCTGTATTCTCTGTAGTTGTCGTCCTTATCCACATAGCTGGCCAAATAAGAAATGCCAATGATACAGCAAAGCATTAAATCTAATTTAGTATTCTTGCAAAGCTGTCTTTCAGATGAGTGGGGAGAATGTGCATTTTAGGTGATTTCAAAGAGATTTAGAGGCAAGAAAACACGTGACTCTCAAGGCCTACATAAAGAGCCAACTGACAATTAGGTGACTGATGGAACACTTTAACCACACCTATCTACGCAGTAAAATAAAAGCTCCTCAAATGGTGTAGCTACTTATCAGACGCAAGATAAAAACAGACTCTAATTAAATGATGCCTTTGTGCTAGGATTAGATTAGGTACAGAGCGATAATCTATGGTCTTGCTCCCTCTCACCAAATAATATCAAACACTGAGGCTTCATGTAAAGTTCTGCAGCGGCATCTACCCCCGACTCAAATTCCCTGAGTCGACATCAATGCGGTTACTGTACACTCTTGTTCAGCAGCTCCTGGCTTGCTGGAACCAAACCATTTGGACACGTTGCACGTTAGGACCGAGGCTGAGAGAAATGTGGAGAAGGGGAGACATGGTAAAATTCCACTGCACAGCTCATGATCATAATAACGCTACGAGCTGCATTCCTGCAGAGCCGTACAAGAGGGGGCTCGGGGAATAAATTTAACTAGAGACAGTCGGTCATGTCAGTCTTGCAAGTGATGCCTTTGTTTGGTTTGACCTAAATCAAATGTATGTATGCATTGGAATGCTGCTCGATCATTGCCAGACCACGCAGTGACAATGCGACTCCCAAACTGACCCACTTGCATTATTTGTCTGTGTGCCGTACGTTGTACAGGAAGACACGAGTTGCACTTCCTGAGCTGCAGGAAGAAGGATCAGCAGACTGTCCATAATTATGGTGCAGGGAGATTGCACCCAGTTGAAACCGCTGATTTGTTTGGATAATCTATACTCAAACCCTGTGATAGTAATCAAACATAGTCTTTGAAACACAGTAAATCCAGACCAGCTACTAGCTGGTTACAGTAACATTGGCAAACATGTCTAAAGCTGTCAGCTCCTCCTTTTCCATGGTAAAATCATATGTTATTGCAGTGAGGCACACCATGAAGTGCTATCAAATGACAAAGCCACAGGGTCAAAATGAACTTCACTGACGTTTATTAGGCAGCTATGCATCAAGGTATTCTTGTATTTTCAAGTGAAACTCGTTGACTCATCCATGTAGAAACCAGACAGGGGATCCATGAAGCTGAAGTACCCCGTCATCACATTGCAGCTAAATCTAACCTAATTGCACCTTCAAAACCACCACAAAACGCCCTCCCAAAGATGTGCGACATGACACAACATGTTTTAGGTGAGGTGTTGTACGCCTGTGGTTCACCGTCAACAGTGACAGTTAAAGGTATAATAAAAGAAAATGTGGGTTTGCTAAATGCCTGCGAGAAAGGACACACCAAGATTAAGTGCCTGAAAATAACTGATCCATCACCAGCCAACAGAACAGTTTGTGTGCAACACACCCTTTAATTTCAACAGAGCTGGTGAAAGAGTGGTAGACTACTTTAACATGACAAGTACAATCATTTGTTGTGGATACCATTGCGCTGACAATGCCTCCAAATTCGTGCATAAACTCAGACCAAGACAACTATAATATCAAAAAAGTTACACTAACTTTGTGTCACCCAACTGAAGATCTTTAGCACAAAATGAATGCAAAACAATTCATTAGCGGTGTTCCTGGTGTTGATTTTATCCTCTTTTTTGGGGGGGATTATTGGAATTTACATATCAGATTATTTCAGTTATTCATTAACTCAACTGCTTTTCATAAATGTGACCGGCAGAAGATTGCTATACTCTGCATTAAGGTTCAATGGCCTTAGCTCACTCTGAGAACTGAATTATTTGCTTAATTCCTAGTATTGCTGTATAACGTGTGTGGATAATCAATGATTTGAGGTTAGATGCAGAAGGAGAAAAAAAACGTTCTGTTCTATGAAGAAAACGTCTTGCAAAACTCCTTTCAAAACTATTGAAATGGAAATATGTTCTTCTTTATTGCAACTCCTCAGTTCATAGAAATTTAATTAAATCACTCCCCTGACTCATTTAGTCCTACTCTGTAATTCGGCTTTAACAAAAGGCCAAAAATAATTAACTCGTGCACAGCCTTACCACCAGGTTAAACTTCTTCAGTTGGAACAGGCGATACAGGATATAGGTTTTCCTTACCTCTGTAATGCTGTAAAAAGACCCGTTCAAACTATTGGAGGCAAGCCGAACTGACCAACAGGAATTATTGATACAAAAATATGCTTTGTACTCAGTTAAACTAAAATATAACTACGACTTTTAACTATATGGAGAATAGCGCAAGTATTGGAAACAGTTGAGCTAAATTACACTTTGTTATGGACAGCAACTTGGTAATGTTAAATTACTGATTGCAGCATTAACTCATGTATTGCTAACTCGCGGTAGAAGAGACAGACTTTAACGTTGTCAGAAGAGTTGTGTGATAAGATATCAATACTAACACCATAACACCACATGGGAAGATGCATACACTACATGTCTCGTGACTTACCTCTTGTACTTTAAAATAATGAGCAAAACTCATGTACTTTCCTCATCTTCCTTTCGATAAAATGAAAAACACAAATAAAATCCGAGTAACGTTACACTCGCTCGCATCGTTCAAACCGGAGAGGTAAGCAGTCTCAATAAATCCAGGAGTACGAGTCCACAGCCAGGTACTGTTAACTTATGATAAAATATACTTTAATGAGGCACAAAACTCTCTCTGCTAAACTAATAACTAGACATAACAACAAAGAAAGGGTCCATAGACTAGAGAAAAGTAAAGCACTCCTCGCCCTCCCTCTCAAGGCAGTTGGTGTCAAGTCAGCCAGAACATACGTGACTTCCGGTTACAACTTCTGAAATAAAATCCTTAATTGACAACCGCAAAAATGCTTTAAGTTTTCCGATGTTTTATTCAAATCAAATCAAATCAAATCAACTTATTAACTTCCGATGTGAAATTGCACAATAAATGTCGTAACTTCGCGTTAAAAAGCTCAATTTTTGTGTTTATTTATATATTCTGATAACATAATTTCAGTGCTATCTTGTTATGGATTTTAAAGGCAAATGTGTTTTCATTAAAAACTGCAGATGGTATGTTATTATGGTGTAGTGTCTTAATATGTGATTATTATATATTGGCTAATTAACTGTCAGTGAAGTTTGGAAACGTCAAAATTGCCATGTTAAGTCAAAAAGAAAAGAAGAAGAAGAACATGTATGAAATCCAATTTGGCTGCAAACCTACTTATTTCCTACAATTGAATGTACATTCTATTTTTTAGATACAGTTAATCGTTGACTAATTGCATAGAGCTGTCTTATTTTTAATTTAGCTACTCTAATTTTCTAGACAAGTCATTTGACTTCCGGTTTTCTCTCTAGGTGTATCTGTCGAGCTTGACGCAGCTGTGACTGTGAGAAAGTTTGGAAGACAAGAGGCAAGACGTCATCACATCAACTCCTACAGCTGTCAACGATGAATAAATACTGTTGTCTTCATGTGTCCTGGGAAATATAGACACTGTGTTTATGAGCTGCACCTGCACGTCTCCACACGATAATAAATATGACTGGGGACTTTGCTTTTATTTATAAAGTAACGAGATGTGTTGTTGTGGTATGGGAATGTGATGGACAGCCGTTGGAACTGCTGTGAAAACACATTGTATAAGTGATGTGTTCATTCAGTTTGCCTAACTCCAACTAATGTCGAAGACTAGTAAATGTCTATTTTGCAGCAGATAATATTTATAACCACAATTTTCAAACTCACTTAAAGAATCTATAAAGTGGAGCAGGCAGTTGTTATTTCAGAGTAATTTCATGCCGTGGACCACATAACTATGAGCTAAAGGTAGTATTAGTGACTAATGACTAACCTGTCATTTTGTTCTTTAGACTTTCAAAGACATCCCAGAGTTAAATCAATGGAACAAGATTAACTCAACTCAATCCAGTTAAGATATGTAAATGTTGACTTTTGATGTTCCAGTTGTTCCAGTTTTGATGTAATATGAGGGGTGTGTCTTCATGGAAAATGGCAGATACCATTGAGGCTTGAAAAAGTGATGCATTATGCAACAACTCAGACTAATAACATCATGACTAATATACATTTCCCCCTTCATGCTGGTGATACAGCTAAATGTCTATATAGGTAAACTTCTAAAGGGAACAACAGCCATTAGAAAACTACTTTTGGTACACAATGCAAAAGAAACAATGCGCCGAACAAGAGTGAATAACATGTCTCATTTAGAGCTGATGAAGGCAGCAGGAGCTCTGCAAAGTCACAAAATCAACACAAGACAAGATCCTGCTGTCAAGTAAATAATGTTGCAATGTAATGCTGATTCAATTGGGAAATGCAGCAATGGGGCAGCTACCACACAAAGACACTTTTTATTTTCTTTCATTCATGATGTTTCGCCACATGGTATACACATACTGTGTGTGCAGATGATATAAAGGGAAGATATCAGTGTGTTAGAAGGTCAGTTTCTTTAAGATTCAATTGTTTAAGAGTTACTGTAAAAAACAAATATAGAAACGCTTCTCCATCACAATAGATAATGAGTTTGAGAGTGTTTACTCAGACTTCACACCCTCCTTGATGAGGTTGAGCTCATAGCACAGGGTCTCATAACGATATGCCATACGGATCTGGGCCACGTTGGTCTTACGGATGTCGTTGCCCTCCGGACCCTCCTTCAGGTAGTCGTTACCCAGGAAGTGGCTCTTCTCCTGGAACACAGAAGAAAACCACAAGCGTGTTTTGGTGCGAGTATAAAATCCCTTCTGTTTGTAATCTCTTCGATTTAAGAGCAGCCTGCATGGTGTGCAGCCTGCACGATGTCACCGATATAAAAAGAAAGGCACATCTTACAGGCTTTTTATCGAATATGTTAAAATGTCAACAAATCATCACCACAGCTAAAGGAATACTTCACCCACAAAATGATCATTTGTAAGGGTTTAACGAAAATACATGTGTTTGGTAAGCAGTGAGCATACGTTAAATGAGACTTATTATTATACTACACGAGTTGTGTGTGAGTTTTGACGTTTTGATATAGTTTTGCTGATGTTAAACACGGCCACCATTTACTTCTTGTATTTCTTTAACATTTCAAGGTAACACGGGGTGAGTAATTGATGTACATCATTTTAGGGGTGAAGTATTCCTTTAAAGCTCTCCATCAGGTCTGTTACCTCATCAGACAAGGCGCTCTGCAGGACACTGTTCCTGGAGATCTCACACATGTCGCAGGTACTGAGCTTGAAGACCTGGGCTGCAATGGCGTACTCTTCCATCAGGGGTTCCTGTGGACATAGGATAGGCCAACACTTACACTCTGATATTTAGATCACTCCTACTTCCAGTTCCTGAAGCTCAAAAGAGACCTGTAGACACAGCTTCCACCAGATATAGTACATGCATTTGCCATGAACTGTGGAAGGCAGCTTTTTCCAGCAGTAACTGTGTTTGTATATTGTACATTGTTATGCATGTTAATTCAATGTATATTCCAATCTATTTCCGTTTGAGTGCGCTGTAAATTACTTTGCCTATACAACGTACAAAAACTAAAATGCATTCATCTGTAGATGTAATACAATACTCATTATACGCAGCACAGCATGCACCATTGTCTACTCTCTCCATGTGCTCAGACCTTGGTGTAGTGGAACTGCATGGGGTCGTCGGTGGACAGAGAAACGATCAGGCCTTTCTTGTGGAACTCCAGCAGCGGGTTCTTGGCGTATTCCAGGAACAGGCTGTTGTTGCTGAGAGGGGACATGGCGATGGGGATCTGGGTCAGGAAGTACAGGTACTGCAGCACAGGACTCTGCGGGTGGAAGGTTGATAGATATATGATCAGTTTACAAGATCAGGTTCAGTCAATTTATGACATTACAGACAGTCTCGGATCTGAAACAGCACTTGGCATAACATAGAAATCAGTTGAAGATTGTTGCAATAACCCGATTAGCAATTAATACACTTTACACATTAGCATAGCAATATACCATATATCCATCTAACTCTCAGATAAGAGATTATATCAAGAATAAAAGAGTCTTTGTTAATTACTTTTAATTCCTCCAATAAAGAGAAGCAGGTCTTTTGTACTATTTAACTGTGCAGAGATTACGAAAGATGTGAAGGAAGATTATTGGACCAGTACAAAAAAGTTGTCATCGAAGTAAAACATTAAAACTTAAAATACCGCACAGAGTGCATTTATCACCTGCTAATCTTTCCAAATTTAGCTTGATGCATTCAAAGGTTTTTAACTAAATGAAGAAACCCTTTCTTGCATATATTACGTTGACTGCATCTGCCATTTTAACTTGGGTTTTTAGTTTGAAGTATGTATGAGATGCTCAGGGCAGCTACAGTATGTTGGTTAGTGCTGTATCATCAGACATGAGCGCTGCTGAATTAAAGTGCTACTTCACAGTGAGTGAAGAGAGGACAGACCTTCTTGAGGTTGAGGCCGTGAGAGATGTTGTCAGCAGTCATGAAGGCAGCCAGCAGATGGGTGATGGCCCCGGCCTCCCCGCAGTGAGGCCTGAACGTGAATGTGTTCATCCCCCTCTCCCTGGAACGCAGAAGATACACAAGTATTATACTATCGACTTACTGTAAGTATTTACTAAGGAAGATTATCCTGGCAAAACCTTTTTGTTTCACCTGTTCTTGAGACACAGGACAGAAAACAGTTTGGATCAGACTTAGAAAATGTTCTCACATGCCTCTCAGGGCTTCCATTGTTTAACACAAAATGGTTGAAAACTCTCATAAAACATTACATAATCAAAAAAGTCGAAAAGGTTTTTACAGAGACAAAGTTACTGACCTGCGGAGCTGGTTGAGCACAGTGATGTTGGCATACATGTAGTAGATGTAGTAGGTGTAGGAGGGGTTCTTGGCGATGTCCCACTCCTCTGGTTTGGGGCTCTTAGTGCAGAACATGTGACCGCTGTGCTTGGACTCATCGTCCACACTGTCGAAACCTGTCACCTACACCAGGAGGCAAACAGAGCTCGATGAGGTTTAAGAAAATAAGGAAGTTCAAATCAGTGTATCCTAGATTGTCGTATGTTATGTTCCTATTCTTAGATTTAGATTTATTTTGGGTGTTGTTTATTTAGTAAACACACATTTATTCTTTACAATTTTTATGTAATTCAAAAAAACATTATTGAAATTTGACTAGATCCCTTAGGGGAGAAGGTGGGGTCAGAAAGGTTAGGGGATTGTAATTCCTTTTCTTGCTGAAGGGAGGGTAGGCCACATATTTTTTCCTTACCCCATATTTCAATCTTATTTATATATTTTATGGATTATGAAAAAAAAAGAGAAATCAAAATGATGGTTTACATGTGTCATTGAGGTGCATTGTGCCATATGGGGTGGTGTGAAGATATGAGGTCCCCCATCTTTTTTGGGGTAAAGCCTTTTTTTTTGTAAGTGAAAGGTTCAAATAACATTTTGATAATCCTGGAGAGGGCCTCTAGTTTTTAAGAAAAATAAAATATAAGATTCCGCACCCCTTCCCATCCAAGTAACTGTAATACAGTCCCTAATTCATGGCAGGGAAATCTGTCCTTTAATCAAAATACGATTTGATATGTTGCTGCGTCCGAGCTGTTATGATCATCCCTCATCAGTACTCATGAATGCTTTTTGTAACTGTTTCTGACTCACGTGCTGGAGGAAGATGCTGAGCTCTGGGTTGGAGTGTGGGTCGATGGTAGCCTGGAACACGGGAAGGAAAATGTTCTCCAACATCTTGCCAAAGTGGGGCACAAAGTTCTTGCCTCTGAAGATGTCACTAAGATAAAAGAGGGACAACAACATTAATTTACATATGAATTCTAGTCGTCTTTCACACCTTTTGAGCCTTTCTTTCAAACTTACAGGAGAGTAAAAATAGATTTTTCTGAACAGGATAAATAATTCATCTGTCTCACAGTTGGGTCGATGAAGAAAGAATCGAGATTGGAAACTTACTAGATCCTGGGTATTTGAATCATCCACTTGAGGTGTGGGGAGAAGACTCTGTGCTTGACGAACCAGCTGGACAGCTTGCTCCACTCGCTGGTGTTGCAGCCATAGATGGACAGACGAGGCTCAGCATACTGGTACTTGGCATCCTCCAGGTCACTGGCTACTTCCTGGTTTACAAAAAGGTAAAATCGGGCTCAGATCACATGAAGTTTGGCACATAATAGAAGATACCTTTGGCAGATGAATAAACAGATACCGCTTGTGCCAACTGGATGTCAGTTGGGTTACACACATATAGATCTTTCATTGTCCTTTATTTCCAGAAGTGTTTTTCTGTAATGTTTCTGTAATGTTTCTTATCTTATTCTTATGTAGAAACTGACCTTGATGATGGTGGCAAAGTATTCTCCACTGATGTGGTTCTCTGTCTTCATGTACAGGTCACGCAGCTCACTGGCTCCCACAGGGTTGTACTTGGCGTTGAACTTATCGAAACGCTGGAAGGTTTGTCTTCCCTTCAGAGAAACAAGAAAAGAGATTTAGATCCTAGCATGTTGACTGAGGGGATGGGACAATAGGATTGATTTATGCTCAATACAAACGTTGTAATAATGGCAGTTTTTGAAAAAAGATTATCCAAATGAATAAAAACAGAAATAAAGTTTTAACCATGTGCTTTAGATGTTTGAATTGTGGCCATTGATGTTATATACGGAATGTATTGCATTGTCTACCAGTATATATACAATCCTACAATTTGAACAAATAATGACAAAAATACAATATTTTTTAACCTTTGACTAAGTGTACTCAGTGGTGGATCAATAAAGTTTATTTTAACTTGTAATAGAAAACAATAAATATTGTTTTATTAATCTGAAACTGAATTTTCAAAGTAACTGAAGTTATCAAACAAATGTAGTGCAGTAAATAATATAGTATTTGCGTCTGATTTTTAGCGGAGTAGAATTATAAAGTAGCATAAATTGGAATACTCAAGTAAA
This sequence comes from Cottoperca gobio, assembly GCF_900634415.1. Taxonomy (NCBI): domain Eukaryota; kingdom Metazoa; phylum Chordata; class Actinopteri; order Perciformes; family Bovichtidae; genus Cottoperca; species Cottoperca gobio. The sequence continues at coordinate 18,013,124 of NC_041361.1, forward strand.
GTACAAGTACCTCAAAATTGTACTCAAGTACAATACTTAAGCAAAATGTACTTAGTTACTGTCCACCATTGGGTGTACTTACAATAAGAAAACCAATACTATTAAATACTTGGATGCTGAGAACAGTAATGTAATGGCAATGTCTCATGTAACAATTAGTAGCTATGCATTTAAATTATTCTGTCTGTTCACATCTAAAGTTTGTGTTCCAACAGGTGAGTAACGTACAGCGTGCACATCCAGGGAGTCCACAGTGAGGTCATAAGGATGCAGGTGCAGGGACTCGAAGAGCTCCTTCATGGTGACCTCTTTCCCTTGAAGTTTATGCACGACGCGATCAGCGTCCACGCGGTAAGACCTCTTGATGAAGCGCAGCAGGTGCTTCTGGTTCATGCAGGCAGCAGCGTGGATGTGGGTGTCCACCTGGAATGGCAGAGAGATGATGGAGAGTGGATCACTGGAGGTTTATGTAGTGCAATAACTTGGCTTGGTCACAAGAGGGAGCTAAAGACACACGACAGGTGCATGGTAGCTGTAAGTGAGTAAAGAATCTCATCATTTATGTACATGTGAATATGTTTAAAATAGATATGACAAGACCTAACTTAAAATGTTTAAAATGTATCCATCACCCCTCCACGTTAAATTGAAAGAATTTTGAGGTTGACTTAGAGTTAGTTTTTTGCAGCTTTTTTGTTTTAAGGCTAAATTAGAAGCAGTGTCCATGCTGAATGCTTTTCATGGCTACCTTCCTGCAGTTGTAGAAGTCCCTGTGGGGGTTCAGCTTCAGCTCCTTCATCTCCTCCATCTCATTCAGCATCTCATGCACATTGAACTTGGACATGAGGAACTTCAGACGGCGGTGAGTGTAAGTCTTACTGAAAAACAAGGAGAAGCATATTAACACGTACGGCTGTCAAATAGTAAATGTACATATTTGTAAGTGTTATAATGATGGCCTAGTGGGCCACTGTAGGTAAAAGAAGGAATCCAACCTTGCAAAGTGAAGCGATGTGTTTCTTTGACAAAAAACACTATTTACTAATTTTCTTTTCTCTTAAATGTGAGACTGTAATCTCAAAGAATTTGAGGGTTTTTTTCTTGCAAATTTAGGATTTTATTATTATTAGAGAAAATCCAAGTTTCTTTCCCATAAATGTTCGATTTCCATCTCGGAAATATCTAGTTTCTTCTCGGAACATCACCCCCCATTTTTTTAATACTGTTGTCGTATGTCATTTTGTTGTGGACCTTTCTTGCTCCCCTGTGTGGATCCCCTGTGTGGATCCCCTGTGTGGATCCCCTGTGTGGATCCCCTGTGTGGATCCCCTGTGTGGATCCCCTGTGTGGATCCCCTGTGTGGATCCCCAGGACCATACACTGAGAACTTGTAGTTGTAGCAAATGACTTAACAGTCAGTCAAGCCTGTGGGTCATCTACATGACATCATTTCAAAATATCTGGGTTGTACAGAAATTGGATACGGGTCAAAAGAGATAACTGAAATATTTCAATTCTAAAGATGTTAAACTGAGCAACCAACACATTTCAAAGGACTCACGTTGGGCCCAGTGCAATGAGAGCAATGAGGAAGTTCATGTCGTCGATGAAGGTGTCGTAGTCAGGGCAGGGCAGGTCTTTGGGCTGATGCTTGTCAGCAGCTGCAGCGTCGTTGTACACAAAGATGACACCATCCTTCATACGAGCGACATATCCAAGATTCTTTGGCAGGCTCTTGGTATCGAAGGGGTCTTCCCCTTTCTTTGGAGGAGCTATGAAGACTGATGGATGCAAAGGTGGAATGTAACTAAGTACTAAAGTACAAGTACAATTTTGAGGTACTAAATAAAGTATCTATCTATCTATCTATCTATCTATCTATCTATCTATCTATCTATCTATCTATCTATCTATCTATCTATCTATCCATCTATCTATCTATCTATCCATCCATCCATCCATCCATCCATCCATCCATCCATCCATCCATCCATCCAACCACCCACCCACCCATCCCTCCCTCCCTCCCTCCATCCATCCATCCATCCATCCATGCCTGGATAATAGCTCATTTCGGTTACTGCAGGCAAAATAGTAGATAAAAGACTAGTTGTAACGAAGGTATAATTACCAGATATAGCGACATCAAAAGGAGATTACTGGCCCATAATACACATTCATGTAACGCGTTTCCCCGAGACCAAAACAATTCCGAGTCCAACAAGACACAAGTCCAAGACTTGAGTGCGAGACTAGACTCAAGTACTATAGCCCTGCTTGAGTCTTTTCTTTTCATGCCACCTTCTACTTCTACTCTACTACAATTCAGAGGGACATATTGTACTTTTTACTCCACGACATTTATCACATTAGGGATACCCAATGCTATAGAAAACATCTCGTTCGTTTATTTAAAGCCCAGGTCCACCACCCTATTGAGCCTTTTCTCCTCACTTGGCTGCACCTGATCTTCAATATTGAAGGTCTCTCCCTCGATCTCACACAGGAACTCGGAGGCCGTCCGTGGGTAGCGCTGGAGGGCCAGCCTCATGTACTTCTCCCTGATGGTCAAGGCCCGGTACAGACCCTTACAGGACAGCTCATAGTCATCCGTGGTCACCTGATAGATATGAGATGTTACAGATATTACAGTTGTGCAGATATGCTGCATTCCATGAACGGTCATTGACATATCTTAACAAATGTGAAGTTTTGAGTAGGATAAGCAGAAATGACAATTAGCTCCTCCAAAGTGTGTCTCTGCCTGTAAATGTCAAACCCACCATCATGAAACCTAAACCCCGGCCTGCTCTCAGATGAGCTCCATTCATGGGCCTCTGTTAGTGAGAGGGAGGCTGCGAGGGCACTGACACACAGATACATTTAGTCAGTGAAATTTAAAGTCTGCAACCATGTCAACCATGTTTATACTCGTTAAAGCTGGAGTGTGGAACGCTTTTGCGGAACGTAATGAGGAGAATAATAATTACAAATATTCAAAAATGAAGGAACTTATTTAAGTTAAACTAAACAAAAAACGTTTAGTTTTTTTAAGAGTTTAATGCTACTTATTATGATGGTTTTACATCAAAGCTTTATCCAGGTGTCTAAAGGTGGGTGGTATTTTCTAAAAATAGAATGAAGCGTACTCCGGAGGCGTAGTCTCCGATGACGGCCACTCTCTGGAAGTCAGGCACTTCCAGGTAGAGGGGCGTGTCCACCTCCACTGACACAACAGAGGAAGCAGCGTGATGGGTACCGCCCACAGGCACAGACATGGTGTGGCACCGCTGGCGCCTCTTGCTGTGGATAAGGAGAGGTGAGGTTTAGTGTTGGCTTCATCCATCGTCAAAGTTTCTGAAATGTTTGTTGTGAAAGCTAAACAATTGCCCTCAAGATTGTAAATATAAGTATTGTTGCAATGTGAAACGTGTCATTTTGAGTCATCCGGCTGACTTTTGCCTGGTGGGTGAGTGAGGCGAGGGAATGCGCACATTGTTCATTTTCACATACCACCCACATTGCAAAGATACATAGCCGGTTTAAAATTGGCAAAGTTTCCATTTAAAATGTTTTGTTTTCTCACCATGTAATGATGATTTTGTTGCGCCACAAGCACTGACAATACAAAATCTCCCGTCTCACCGTTTCTCAACATCATCCTCAGTGTGCAGATGGTGGGCCATCTCAAGGTTCATGATGGGACAGTCGTCATCCACATCGAACATAGAGATCTCATCGCGGACGTCCTCGTTTTTGGTCTCTGACGCAAAGACCTGTTCCGCGAAGGCCCGCATCTTATCATCGGTCTCTGTAAAGCACAGCTAAAGTTTGTTCGGGTAATAACAGAACTGCATTCGGCTCCCATTACACCATGCAGTGCTAAACCAAACAGGCTGTGGCTCAGAGGCACAAACAGAACTTCTTGACCGCTAATCTATGCTGCATGAATATGACCGCAGAATGATGCAGATTCATGACAAATGAATGGTGCACTTGACATCCTACATCTATGATGTAAAAAAAAGGCGCATACATTACCTAAGCTGATGTGTACAGCGTCCAGCACATGCGTTGTATATATGACCAAATATTGACTCAGCCACTACAATTCTGCAACCTCGACCTCCAGTTTGGTCCCATGCACATAGAGGAACAACAGTGATGAGGCACTGACACACATTGTCGACTGAACTCATATGTACAACGACGTGTTAGGGCCATTGTAGGTCAAATATAAATGACAGAGTTGGTAGAGGGGGTAATATTCAGAGAAAGAATCTGAATTTCCCAGATTAAAGTGGTACATTTATGAGGAAAAAAACAAAAATATTTTCAAATTTACGACTGATGCAAGGATATCGCCACGCTCCATACAGTTGCACTTCTTAACTATCGTGTGAAATTCCCGGCGACTGGAGTGATGGGGTTCCTTGACCCAAACATTTTTTTTTTGTGTTTTCGTAAATGTATGACATTATTCTCAAAAAGAGTTATTTTATTTTGAATATTACCCCTCTCTCCCGGCAACGTAAAACATATTTTTTCACCTACAATGGCCCTGTTTACACTGTCTACATATGGATATAAGATGGTAAAGCCTTTTAAAACGTGTGTTTTTAACTCCAGACACAGTTTTCTTATCGTCTCTCACTGTATATTTACCATGTTATTATTATTCTCATCAGTCAGGATGTAAGTGAGATGATTTTGATTGGAATTTATCAATATGTTGAAAGAATGACAGGAAAAGAGGATCAATGTCCAAAAGGACTGGAGTTATGAACCAAGCTTTTAACAACAGTTCTTCAACAAGCATTCACATTTCATAAGAAACACAATGACAATACGCAGCTTGAGTACTTGATGCCTATTTATTCTGGAGATCAAACTATACTTGTTACATGCACTTACTAGTCAAGAGCCAAGGCTTCCTACTCTAAGACAACAACTCCAGTATGGTACATATGACTAAAGTGATTTGGGGTTCTGCGTCTCACCCTCCATACTTACTCTGTTGACCTGATTACGCCAAGCAAGAAAGTAGCACCACCCGGAATAAAACCCAAAAAAGAGAGTGTTAGAAAAGCATTGGTTAGAAAGGTGATACAAACCAAACCCTTTACTGTGTGTTACCGTATATGCATAACAAAATGTAACTGCTGTAGTTATGAAACACATTTTAAGGAACAGAGACTGTACCTGCACTGTAATATTTATCAGTTATTAACAACATAGAATATAGATTAGAGGATATGAGCAAGGAAATGAGCTGACTTTATGATGAATGGATAAGTGGGATTAAGGTGACACACAGTGTGAGGATGAATAATGGGGAGGACACATGATTTGTTAAATTGAATTCACAGTTAATTAAAAAAAAAAAAAACAGCAGCTGGACAAAGAATGGGTAATTGCATCTTCAAGAACCATTCATGATTTTGTGATGTCAGCGCTTCCACTGGAGCAACTCGTTTGGATCAAATATGCAGGATAGTGATGTGATTCCATGACTGCACCGCTACCATTACGAAACGTCTCATGTAAAGAGGCGTTTCCTCTGTCTCCCTGGCATTCCTTTGATGAGTTCGAACAAGTCTGAAGGTCAATTAGGTCTTGTTTGTGTGCCGCTTTGCTAACTGATAGGCATTCCTACGCTGGAAGAGTCATTTATTAACATAAATATTCACATCCAGTTCAGTCTTGATTGATGATGCTGTGTTTGTAAATTAATAAATGGTGTCCTTTTTCACTATATTCCATTACTTTCCATTTCATATGGTATGGTATGAACGTCTAGTTCGTTTACCAAGATCTATATAACCAGGTTGCATTCAAATGCTCTTTGGAGAAATAATATTGGGTGATGTGACTGTCTCACATCCATACTGTAAACTATGCGTTTGAAATGCTTTACATCTTCCCCAAACTCAGAAAGGGCCTCCCTCTGCTGAGGAAGCAAAAAGTCCCAGTCAGGGTAGGACGGTCCAGGTTAGAGGGAAATTAAGCAAGTGTGGCCGTGTCTCAAAGCACCAATAATATTGAATTAAGAGAACTACAAAAAAAAAAAACTTGTCCACAGGCTTTGCATATTTTTGGGGACTAATCCTTTAGTAGAAAGTAGTTAATTAAGTTGATTATCTAAGGAACGTCTAGGTTCAGCACAAAAATCATTAAAGTAAATGAAATCAAGACGGTCTGCATAGCTAATTATGGATGTGGGTAAACTGGCTCTTTAATAATAATATTTAAGACTCATCTGAATTGATCATTAATACATTTGTTATTCGTTCTACACGCGTGGGAGTTTGTAAAACCTGTCAGCATTGACTGCACGACAACACTGATGTGAAATCTTTCATAGTATCACAACATGTGGAAACTATCTCAAACACATTCTCACTCCCTATTAGTTAGTCCTCCAAGCTCTTCAGATAGCAGCTGGTTAGATCATTGCATTTCTATTTTTTACCTCTTAAAAAACTCTTAACGGTATCATGTAGGCAGTATGGTAAGCCTATAAATAGCAACCATTACAACAGCATTTTTAATAGTATATATATATATATATATATATATATATATATATATATATATATATATATATATAATGATAGAGCTTTTTATACTGGGGATAAACTAAATGAAAGAACATTTAAATCACATCCATCAAACATCCACTCTTGACATTTTCACAGCTGATACTGAATTACACACTAGATTCTGCACTGAGTTTTATGAGAGAATTGAGCTCAAGGAAGGTATTTCGACATTGGAATCACAAAAGTCACAAAGGTAAATAACATTTTCATTGAACATTTATTAATTCTTAGAAGACAATGACACTTTGTGATAACTACATATTAGTCGGTATGGACTTCATATATGCATTTTAACCTCAATGAATATGTCATTAAAGCGGTCAGTGCACTCCATTAAAGTGTCAATGTAACACAGGCAAACACCTGGGAATTTATTACCTTAACAGCTGTTGATATACACATGGCAAGAGGTGTGACCCCTGTAATATGCATTCAAAGCATATTTGCAAAGTTATGGGAATTCTCACTTCTATTCTTTCCATACATATCGACAAGAAGACACGAGAGAGGAATTTGACAAAAAGGTCAAGTTTTTGATTTGTTTTCCATGTGTTGGCCCAAACATTGCATTGAAAAGCATGACAAAAATAAAAGTGAATACACTTTTGGTGAAGGCTTCCCTCGGTTCATCTTTATAGTCATGTGTCAATATAAAATAACCTTTTTAAAATGATATCCACTCTTTCTATAGATGAGCGTGAACGCTCAAACCCAGAGTCATTCTGCCCATACTCACCTGGCATTAAGACTTTAGGCATGGTGACGCTCTTCCAGTGAAACACTCTCTGAGGACCGGGAAAGGTTGGTCAGCTATTGGGCCACAGCAGTAGGAAGGAGTGAAGCCCTGTGCCTGGTCTTTGCAATATTAGGCTCCTTCTGCCTCTCACGTGTAACCAGAACCTGCTATGCCCACAAGAGACACGCCTAGACGTAATGGGGGAAACACATATGTGTCCAACTCTATTTTAAGTAGTCTATATGCACACAGAACTCCCTGACAGGCCCAGCGTGTAGACAAAGACTGTGTGAGGGAACTTGGATTATATAACTCCCCGATAGCTGCACAAGTAGCTCTGCACATGCTTTAGTGGGATTTTAGATGGGTGCACATGCGTTAATCACGACACACCTTTCTATCCACTGCAAATGCAATGACACAATTGCTACAGTTGCTGTTTGGGTGAGAACAGACAGGTAATATTCCCAACACAGAAGATGCAGACGAACAAGGGAAGAACAAGTTCTACATGAGACTGTCAGATATACTAGATGGTAGAAACGCACAAGACATGCTGATTGTCACTGAAGACATGACAGGCTATGAGAGGGTGTTGGACAGGCGCGGGCTGGGAAAGCAGAATGATAACGGGAAAAGGCTGTATGAAATGTGCGACAACAATGTGGTTTGGCTTATTTGAAGCTATTGTACTGCACCTAAATGATTACACCTATTTTTAGCTAATGTACTTGTAAGATTCTTGCTGTTCAGAGTTGTATCCTCATGATGGTTTGCACTCATTGTAAGTCGCTTTGGACAAAAGCGTCAGCTAAATGAACTGTAATGTAATGCAATGTAACCAGCTAGTCATAACAGGAACACTATTCCCACATAAGAATATGCACATTGTAAGTGGGTATCTCCAGATGGGACAACCAGGAATCAGATACACTATAATAATAATAATAATAATAATAATAATAATAATAATAATAATAATAATAATAATAATAATAATAATAATAATAATAATAATAATAATAAACTATTCAGGACTTCAGTGAAATATAATAAAAGTGTACAGGTCTGCAGACATCAGAAGTTACTAGTATCTTGTATGCACAACAGTCAAGCTGAGCATGAGAAAGTAGCCAAAGGAAAATAAAAGTATTAGAATCAAGTATGATACGCCTAAGCTGAAAAATGAAGACATCTCAGGTGCTGGAAGATGAAGGGACAGCAGTAGAAGAAGATGAGGAATTACAGGGAGACTGTCAGGTGATGGAGATGGCGTACACAGAATCTGCAGAGGAAATCATGGGCAGACCACGATGAAGAAGAAACCATGGATCAACAAGGAATCATGGGCCCTGTAGACCAAAGGGAAGAGTCAAGAGGCAGCTACAGGCTGCGAAGTATGTGGAGAAGGAGTACTAGACAAGAATAGGAGGTCCTTGTCAGTGGAAGAGAGGAAGTGCAAAGCACTTTAAGGAAGTGCTTCATAGTGAAGAACCAGAAAACCCAATAACTGACAACGAAGAATGCTAGTTTGATGACATGATTAAAGAGATTGCAGTCAATGAACGAACACTAGGAAAAGTCAAAGAAGTTGCAAAAAGGACAACAGAGCAGGTGTTCATACTGCGGAAAATCCTTGTACAGGTCAATGAATGGCAGGCAACGCTATACCTGAACTTCATGGTTCTTCATTGTTATGATTGGGTTATGAGAAGAACAGTTGGCTAGGGCAAGAATGTTATTAGGTGTAAGCTTTGCGGATGACGTAGCGCTACTCTCTTCTACCAATTCAAGATAAAACCTCAAGACTGGATAAAGATAAACATAGAATAGACAAAAGTGATGAAGACTAAATGACAAGACATTGAAGTCGTAGAAGAGTTCACTTACATAAGAGCCACAGTTTGTAACGAGGGAGGTGGAATGAAGAGCCTCTCAAAAGCCAGGGGTGCATTCGTCAGACTAAAGATGACCTGGAGGTCCACACCTCAAAGAGAAGCTGAGACTCTATAAAACGCTGGTCTTGTTATATGAGTGGGAGACATGGAATCTGAATAAGGGAGAAAACAAAGCAGTTGATGTGTTCCATAACAAATATTTACGAAGAATTCTCCAACTTTGATGACAACATCATGTCGGTTATGAAGAGTTAATGGAAATAGCGGCCATGAAGCCGCTGGGGGAGGAGTGAACCGGCATAGATGGAAGATGATCAGACAGATACTGCAACATAGCAATGACCTGGACCTGGGCCAGAAGTAAAACAAGTAGGTGTACAGTTAAGAAAGAAAGAGAAGAGGGCTGGAAATAATGGAACAAGGTGCAGACCATAGCAGTTGACCGGGAAAGGTGGAAATGCCCTGTGAAGGTTATGTGCCGCGAGGCATGAAGAAGATAGGTAACAGGTAAAACATTTTTGATTTTTGAATTTGGAAGTGATTTACAAAGGTGTCCAAGTGGTGTTATACTGTTGTTGCGTCAGGGCTTTGAACTACACATTTGACAATGCTACCATCCTGGTGATAACCAGGTAAAAATGTCATAGTTTAGCCTGTTAGCATGCTAACATTTGCTAATTAACACTCAGTATGTCATGTTTGCAGGTATTTGGACATCATCGAGTTGTTTTCTTCAGATAAGTGAACATTTTTGACCAGCTGATGGCGCTAGAAGATTAGTCAGGGGTCAGTAGGATCGATCCTCATGGAACCACAAATATCTGCACCAAATTCCATGGCAATCCATCCAATAGTTATTGAGACATTTCATTCTGAACAAAAGTGGCAGACCAACCAACATTGCCACCCCATGCTGTTAGTGCGGCTAACAAGTAGAACAGTAATATCCAATGTACCAAGGGGCCTTGTACGCAGGTGGAGATGCCCTCATAAATATGATGCCCTGGATAACCATCTGTTATCCATGGCAACTGCTAAGGGATGGAATTCATCAAATTCGTATATATTTTTCAACTGATAACAAGACTGATGTATATAGTTAACAGAACATCCTCAAATATTCAGTATCGGTTGGGCTGCATAGAAGGTTTTTGCTTAATTTGTCCTGGTTTTTAAATAACCATCTCTGAAACTCATCCACTTCCCCAGGATGGAGGTGAATGGATTTCCATTTGTTCTCCTCAAAGCATAGAACATGTATATTTGAAAAGCTCAACAGCAAGATGTTTTCTCCAGAAGCAATGTGTTTGGTAATCTGACAAATCCACACAACATGCTGTGAACAGTGTTTAGGAAACATTTCTTCAATTTCTATTACTGTTAAAAAAATAAGTACTTTTTACTGCTTTGAGCACCACAAACTAAATCCCATTGAACTCCATTGTATCAGGGTCGGGGCAGGTATTTAGAAACCTCCACAGATAAAACCAAGACTTGCTGCATTGCTAGATACCAGAAAAGGTAAGAAGAACAATACATCTTTTGTAATTTTAGTTGTTAGGAACTAAAAATCCTTGTCGACGTCATTGCACAGACTTTGCCATTCACTTGTGTAACACACTTCTGCTTCTCCGTTCAATCTAAGACGTTGTGCATCTCGAAGACACTTAACAAGCCATCTATTTTTAGGGAATGTGATCCTAAATGTCAACGGTTCTAGGGTTCTACTGAAAGAGATCAAGTGAGGAATTGACAGATGGTCAGTTAGAAATACAAATGCCAGATAATTTTTAACAGGACATTTTGTGAAATATATTTTTTTTAGATAAGACATTTTATAAACAAATGCAAAAGCTGACAATGTCTTTTCTGTTCCTCAACATGAAACTGAGAGATTATCAGCAGCTGACCATGTGGTTAACATGGGCAAGAGGGGCAGCGGGTCCAAGTTTCCCCGTCTCATATTACTCCTATCATCATCACCTGTCAGACACTACCAAATTACAACAGGTGCTCCTCTGTATGGCTCTGTTTGTGTAGTGTTTGGCCAAAGTTGCAAACCATGTTGTGAACACCAGAATGAAACAAATCCAAAATAACCACCTCCATTGAAGTATTTCCAATGTATAAATAGTTCAAGTTGATGTGGTATAACAATGTTTTGTCTGGCAATGAATATTACTGGTGTCAAGTTCACTGGTGACCATATCCTCCCTGCATGTGGGAAGATGTCTGAAACCTGTGCTTCTCAGCCACACAGAGACTTCTGACATAAAGCAAAGCTCACTGCAGCATTAATCGTTTTAATGTATTGTGTTGTCCCAGAGTTTATTACTGTGGCAGTGGGGTGTGGTTAGGGCGCCAGGCTGCTGGGGAGAGACACGAGTGTCCCAGCTGGAGGCCAGACAGCTGAACGGAATCAGGTAATCAGTCACATAATAAATGCACGGTGATGGCCTGGTTCTGTTCTCTTGCAGTAGGCTGGGTTCCAGAGGAGACGGAGACGCTTCTTCAGCGACGAAGCAGCGCAGGCTTGAGAGCAGCGGACAGGAGAGCGACCTGTCAGTGGTGCCTGTAATATCAATTTACCTGTGTGCGAATAAAGCTGTGTGTGTGACACTATACTCTCTCTCTGTCATCCCTGTAACGGACTGTGGACAAGAGGCTCCACAATTACATGCTAAATCTTTTGAACAGTCATTTTTATTATACATCCATTGAGTAAAAAAGCAAAAAACAAAAAGCTAAAGACTTCCACTTTTAGGTCTGACAGCTACAAGGTTTTCAGCTTTAGGTTGTAAGCCTCCCTGTAAACTTCAGATTTTACTTTATATACCAGTTTATATAAATATAGTTTACTTATCTCTTTTTCAGTTTAGTTGTTTTTTTGGTTTGTCTACCCATGTGCCATCCAGGGCTGAGGGGAGGGAGAAGAGAATATTTTAAAGACTGGAGGGGCAAATCAGAGCCATGAATATTATAATATACATGGATAAACAAGAATAACATGTTTGTATACTTGTGTTAAAATGACCAATGCCCAGTGTTACAGATGAATGTAAAGGCTGATGACTTGCTGTTATATTTAATCTAACCTCCAGTGATAAATATAAACAATTTGAATCACAAAAAAGTGCATTAGTAAAACAGTCTGAAATGAAAATCTCTGATTTTAATGAATGACAGTTCAGAATATTTAGCAACACAGACTCACTGAGGAATGTGCTTGATAGTAATGACTCACTGGCGCAGTTTACAATTTCAGCATGTTTATGTTCTGTTGGGATTGTTATCACCCTTCCTGTTAGAAAGATAGAGGAACACCCAGATCTAAAAACAGCATTCCCACGTAAACACTTGTGAATGCACGTATACAGGAGCCGTTTGTTTCCAGGAACAGTATGTTCATAAGACTGTTTAGCTTTTACTCCACTAAAGGCATTGCTTTCAATACTAGTTATGCTACGACATCCAATAGATTATGTTTGCTTAAACTAGACTGCACATTAAAGAGTGAAATAAGCAGCAATCTTACATTTTAACATATCTCATAGAACTTGCTGATTGAGATTGAGTGACCTACAAATGGTGGCGGTAGTGGTGGTGCGTGAATGTGTGTGTGAGAGTTGGGTTGAATCGCAATGGACGCCGTTTAAATAAAAGAAAAAAGCTGGTTTAAATCGAGACTGTGTAACTAAAAAAAATAGAATAGGAATTATCTTGAATGAAAAGTTAAACTCATTGACAATAAAACACACTGACACTGCAAGTGAAAATAAGGCGACAGTACGATTTTAAACGTACGAAGGAAGATGAGCTATCACACAAACACAGCAAAGACACACACACACAGACACGCACGCACGCACACAGTCATGGTCGCTAGCTAGCTAGCTACAGCTAGTAGTATCTGCACAGTTGGTACGAAGGCAGTTTGGGTTAAAACATGGACTGCATAAATACATTTGTCCGAATAACACAACACTGAAAATTTCCTTCACACTATTTTATGACATTTAACATTATCCTATGATGCCATTATCCTTTGGCTGCTGTTAAATAAAAGTTTGCTTTTAAACTGCAGCCACAATACATTTGGTGTAAGCACTGATTGATAAATCAAACTCTTGTTTACAGCTACAGTATATCTCAAAAGTGAGTACACCCTTTAGATTTTTGCAAATATTCTGTTATATCCTTTCAGGGGATAACATTATCCTACTGAAACTTTGATATAACTTAAAGTAGTCAGTGTGCTGCTTGAATAACAGTATAGATTTATTGTCCTTTGAAAATTACTCAGTACACAGCTGTTAATGTCTAAACAGCTGGCAACAAAAGTGAGTACACCCCATAGTGAACATGTCCTAATTGTGCCCAATGATGTTGTTTTCCCGCCCTGGTGTCATGTGACTCGTTAGTGTTACAAGGATTCAGGTGTAAATGATAAGCAGGGCTGTTAAATTTGGTGTTTTGGGCACAATTCTCTCTGAATGCTGGACAACATGGCACCTCATGGCAAGGAACTCTCTGAGCGGCTGAAAAAAAGGATTATTGCGCTTCACAAAGATGGCCTTGGCTATAAGAAGATTGCCAACACCATGAAAATGAGTTGCAGCACAGTGGCTAAGATCATACAGCGGTTTTCCAGGACAGGTTCCACTCGGAACAGGCCTCGCCAGGGTCGACCAAAGAAGTTGAGTCCACGTGCTCAGCGTCATATCCAGAGGTTGGTTTCCAAAAATAGACGTGCGAGTGCTTCCAGCATTGCTGCAGAGGTTGCAGAAGTGGGATGTCAGCCTGTCAGTGCCCAGACCATACGCCGCACACTGCATCAAATCGGTTTGTATGGCCGTCGCCCCAGACAGAAGCCCCTTCTGAAACCGATGCATAAGAAAGCCCGCAAACAGTTTGCTGAAGACAATGAATCCAAGAACATGAGTTACTGGAACCATGTCCTGTGGTCTGATGAGACCAAAATAAACCTGTTTGGGTCAGATGGTGTCCGGCGTGTGTGGCGGCACCCTGGTGAGGAGTACCAAGACAAATGTGTTTTGCCTACAGTCAAGCATGGTGGTGGCAGCATCATGGTCTGGGGCTGCATGAGTGCTGCCGGCACTGGGGAGCTGCATTTCATTGAGGGACACATGAATTCCAATATATACTGTGACATCCTGCAGCAGAGCATGATCCCCTCTCTTCGGAAACTGGGCCGTAGGGCAGTTTTCCAACATGATAATGACCCTAAACACACCTCCAAGATGACAACGGCCTTGCTGAAGAAGCTGAAGGTTAAGGTGATGGACTGGCCAAGTATGTCTCTAGACCTAAACCCAATTGAGCACATGTGGGGCATCCTCAAGAGGAAGGTGGAGGAGTGCAAGGTGTCCAACATCCGTGCGCTCCGTGATGTCGTCGTGGAGGAGTGGAAGAAGATTCCAGAAGCAACCTGTGCAGCTCTGGTGAATTCCATGCCCAGGAGGGTTAAAGCAGTGCTAGATAACAATGGTGGTCACACAAAATATTGACACTTTGGGCACAATTTAGACATGTTCACTATGGGGTGTACTCACTTTTGTTGCCAGCTGTTTAGACATTAACAGCTGTGTACTGAGTAATTTTCAAAGGACAATAAATCTATACTGTTATTCAAGCAGCACACTGACTACTTTAAGTTATATCAAAGTTTCAGTAGGATAATGTTATCCCCTGAAAGGATATAACAGAATATTTGCAAAAATCTAAAGGGTGTACTCACTTTTGAGATATACTGTATGTAACTCATACCACATCGGTACTGACAGCGAACTAACAAATGGTCTATTTCTTTTCTTTTTGTCGTACAATTTTTATACAAATCAAGAGAAATTCAAACGCCGTGATTTCTCCGGCTAAACAGAAACTATGCAAGATGGGTGGGATCTTAAACTGACCTCCAGTGGTAGATGACTTCAGGAATTCTAATTGCTCTTAATTGCTCAAGAGTTCCTCCCCACCAGAACTCTCCCCCAGATCACAGCGGTCCGAGCATCTGTACTAGAGACAGGACAAAAAGGTAGGTGGATATTTCTTCTAAAGCCATTTTTAAAAGTTTGTTTTCTGCTCATTTATTTTCAGTATTATGGGGTCAATGTAGACGTCCTACAGAAATCCTTTCAACTGCCCTCAAACTTGACCAACACATGATGGGCAGGCAGATTACAGTGACTGTTAATGGGAGTCATAATGCTGTCTCCAGCACTTCCGCTAACATAGAACAAGCACCCGGTGACTAAACCTTTATGTCCTTTCACAGATTGGGTACAATGGAAGTGAAGGTGTCGGTGGACGGTATCCCACGTGTGGTTTGTGGCGTTACAGAGGAAACAACATGCCAAGAAGTAGTGATAGCGTTGGCTCAAGCCCTGGGTATGTACAGTACATTATATCTGTGGCTGTACGTAGTAATAAGATTTATGTTCTGACATGGTGACAAAGCTGACAACCACAATGTCACCCCTCTCTTTAGGTCAACCCGGGCGCTACACGTTACAGGAGAAATTTAAAGACTTCGAGCGGTGCATGGCGCCCAATGAATGCCTTCTGGAGACTCTTGAGAAGTACGGCCAGCAGGCCAGGGAGGTCCGACTCACACTGCTCCACAAAGGACCCTTGGTCTGGGACGAAATGAGCAGGACAAAAGTTGGCAGATACCAGCCCTGCCCACCATTGAGAAGAAAAGATGCAGGCACCAGAATGCGGCGGAGTAGCGGTTTACTGAGTTTGCATCGTCAAAGTTTGCCGCCGCTGAAAAGTTTAAGACAAGATGCCGAGCAGCAAAAAGAGGACGTGAAACGGCCGAAAAGAAAGTCTCTGACGCTCATGGAGGAGGCCTGGGAATGGCTGGAGAGTCTGAGTAAAAGCAAAGTCTATAGTACTGCCTGTGATAAGGAAAGCAGTAAGACGACAGATAAAAGGAATCTCACTACTTTGGGTATTTCTCTCACTGTTGACGAAGGTTACTCAGGTCGAAGCAGTAGAAGCAAAGTCAGAAGTCAGAAAAGTTTGAAGTCAGACTTGGACCATCAAACATCCTGCTGCATTGGAAGTCAGACGAGGGGTAAAGTAAACAAAAGCCTAGAGAAAAATCAAAAGGCAACATCAGAACTGTCAAAATGTGCTACATCTGAAGATGAGAAAAACAGTCTAAGAGAAACCATAATCTATCAACTCAGCTGTTTGCAGGATTTACAGGACCAGATAGGACGCATGGACAAACAGATTGTGGAGCTTGAGGAAAAACAAAGGGCCAAAAAAGCTGAGCAGGAAGCCCAGCAGAAGATGGTTGAAGAGGAGATGGAGCAGATCAAGTTTTGGGAGAATGAATTAAAGGCGGAGGAAGGTTATGAGAAAGATTTGCAATACCAGTTCCTTGAGATGAGAGCAAATGCTGTGGGGTGCAAGGCCAAACTGGAGGAGTACAAGCGCAAAATGCAGGGGCTTGATTTCTTTGCCACTCAAAACGTTGTCCAAGGGGATTCAGAGAGGTTTTCAGAAGACGGTGCAAAGGCTGCAGCAAAGATTTCAGTTGTATCAAATAAAGACCAACAATCTGATCCAGATGGGGATGTAAATATTAACAGGAAGTTCCTGCCCAAAGAGGATTTGAACCCTCCTCATGCACTAGTTCCTCCCAGCCAGATAAAGGAGCGACGCTCCACAGGGCCCACCGAGCTGAGGGAGTGGTGGACACGCTGGGCTCAAGCCCAAACTCCTCAATCACAGACTAAAAACAAGGTGATTCACCGCTCTGAGCTCACAATATATCTGGGCAGTACCAAGGTTTAGAGGTGACAAATATTAAGACAAGAAATATTAGGAATGCTTCATCGCACAGCAGTTGTGGTAATTTCATTACTCACAATGAATTTGTGCTCAATACTAACAGCTCAGCATTAGAAGTGCACCTTTGTGGCCCTCAGCAAGAGAACAAGGGCAGGGGATCAAACTCAATGGCCTTCAACAGGAAGTGTTTCTTTTACAAATACATTTTTTTGTGTACAATTAACTGACAATGAGAGAAGATTCACAAACTTCACATTTGAAGTCTGCAGGTAGGATTTCTTGCCATCGTCAGTATTTATGGAATATATTGTACATGCTATAGTGAAAGAGAGGGAAATATCAAAGCGCATTATTCCTGCCTTTGCTTCAAGGAGAAAGCTTTCATGGGGATTATGCCCTCAATTTGAGGAAAGATTAACTTTTTTTATTGAATGGAATTGTGACACTGGTAAAATCTGCTCTCTGAGGAAGCATGCAAATAATTATAGATTGGAAAATGCATTATCATGGGAGAAGTATTCAGATATTTTATACAAGTAAAAGCTGCAATACAGTGTAAAAAATACTCTTACAACTAAAAAGCCAGCATTCAAAATGTTAAGTAAAAGTCAAAAGGCATCAAAATATACTTTAAGTATCAGAATTAAAGGTAATCATTGTGCAGAATGGCCCATTTCAGATTAATAAATATTACTAGATTATCTCTAATAATGCATTAATGTGTACATCACTTTAATGTTGCAGCTGGTAAAGGTGGGAATCATTACTTTATACTGCTAAGCAGCTTAACCTACAACAATACATCATTTATTTGTTGATTTATAAAAAATGTTAATCAGAATCTGCAAAGTAAAAAGGACAATATTTGCCTCTGAATCGAAGGAGGGGAAGTTGAGATTAAATAGAAATCAAAAAGTAAAGTACAAGTACCTCAAAACTACTCCTACTGTTCTTAAGTACTGTACTTGAGTAAATCTACTTTAAACTGACTCAAATATTACATACAACTGCTCACCTCAAGAGAGCTGGTGCAAGGGTTCATGTCAAAGGGTGGGGCGGGACTGAAAGCTTCCATTGAGCTTCAGTTTTGGTGAATTCATACATTTTGTCATCTGCAGAGAAACCCTCGTTGTGGTTAATGTTTCTTACTGTGGAGCACGCACCTATACCTATGTACCTGTCTTTTTGTAACACTTGGCTAATCTTGGCACATGCCTTTTTTACAATGTTATTTCTTTCACTGAAATGAACCCTTGAGTGTTGGTCAATGTAATAAAGTCATTTTCACAGCTACTTAAATGCTTTAAAGTTTTTTTTATTTAGTCATGAATAAATCTGACATGCAGGCATTCTCTGAAATAAAACAATTTACAACAGCTCATGATTTTCATAAAACTTTAATTCAATAGTTTCATTCAAGACCATTAACAAAAGTACATGAGAACCTCTGTTCGTGGTTCAACTGAAACCCAGTGATCTCCAAAGTTGAAATTAATTTAGACTGTAACTTAATGTGCAGAGGCACAACAGCTCACCCACCACGTCTCGGCGCACAATAACTGGTATCCTGATCTTTTATGCTTTTTTTTTTTTTAACTGAATCTCTAATACTTTACCTTTCTCCTCCTTTAAGTTAAATTTGTTTTGTTATATTGGAAGTTCCAATGAACTTCACCAAGCCAAAAAAAAAAAAAAAAAAAAAAAAAAGCAAAAAAAAAAAGAGCACACATTACATACAGTATAGTTCAACCCACAGGTTTGGGATGCATATCAGTATTATTTCTACTAGAAGAAGAAAAAAACAAACAAAAAACAAAAACAAAAGCCACCCTAAGATTGTTCTGAATTTTTTGGTGGTTGGCTGGGAACAGAGGATACATCAAATGTTTTGTTTTTTAAATTTCATTTTGCTTGTAGTTTTTAGGCACCTTATTCTTACTTAATTCAATATTAGCAGATTTTCAATGAAAAAAAAAAAAAAAAGAGCAAAAATATGTGCAAGAAAAAACATAGTATAAAAGAACTGCAGATATAAGATGCCACAAGGAATTCTGCACCTGGGAAAAATTGCTTAAGTGGAGCATGTGAATACCAAAAAGGTATCTAAAGGCTCCAGATTGGTAAAAGTAAATCCCATTAGATTAACTACATTGACATTCACGTACATCACACACACACACACCATGCTTTCACTTCAGCTCTTCAATAAAGCGTTTTAAAAACTGCTCAAAAAAACGGAGCAGAGAAGAATCCTCAGTTTAAGCTCGCACATGAGAAATATGATCCTCCTTATGGAGGGAACTTTGCTTTGCTTTATGCGTCTTGTAGGAAAGCATACAGTAGTGGAAACTTGACAATGAAACCATTTTTTAAGTTTCCATGGGTAAAGGAGCAAAAATATGAGAAAAAACAAAAAAAAGGAGCAGATGCTCAAAGACACCCCAGGCAAACTATTGGACAGATTACAGGTGCAGAATTCCAGACAAACCAGATTCAAAAAGATAAAGATAGGGACACAGACAGCCACACAGTCATCACTCTGGTTTAGCGGGACGAGACCCTCAGAAACAAATACCTCCTTTACACACTACAATCACTTCTAGGATACATCACACACGCACACACTCAGAGACCCCCACGTACGCTGCAGTGTGGAACTCTGTATCAAGTATATCATACATGGGAGGCGAGGCAGGGAACTGTGGAATGAGAGAAGTTCCCTCGCAGGTTTTGATGGGGACGAAGATTACACATGCTGATTACTGTATGTGTGCGTATGTTTTGTGTACGAGTGCGTGTGTGCAAACATGTGTCGAATCAAATTCCCTTATCCCCGTTGTCGCCCTTTGGGATGGCATCCATCCAACACCAAGCAGGGTGGGCTCTGTATTGCTCAGTCAATGACACCGGGCTGGCGAGTCTTGCGCTCCACATTGAAGCCCTGCGTAGCAGAGGAAGGATGGCATTAATGTTGAAGCTTAAATAAAACAAGTATATACTTCATTTCCAAAATATACGTTATTGAAAGGGAGCTGGAAATCCTCAACTTGGTTTGATGTTCTCAATATAAAATAAATAAATGTATGGTTTTCGGAAATTGAAAGAAATGGCCTGAGCCTTTTCATTCATTATGCAACACTCATTCTGAAACAGTATAAACAAAGTAATTAAGACCGCTACACTTATTGTATATGATGACTAAATACTACTACGAATATAATCCAGTGAATGTCCTCATTCCCAGTATATGTACTGATTGAAATGTTCAACAACTTCGTATTTACAATATTTGACACAACAAGTTAAATTGGTATTTGTAGTTATGATTTCAATAGTTACACATCAGGTCAAACACTAGCAGCTACATTCCTCGCACAGACAAAAGGTGGTAGGAGTACAGGCTTGGTTGTACCTTTGAATTGTCAGGACCGCGAGGCTGTCTTACAATCACCAGGCGAGGAGCACTGGCGTCGTCAAGGGTGATGCTCTTCAATCGGTTTACCAGACGATCTGGACGCGGGGTCACCACCGGCTTAGGCCCCTCACTGTAACGGCAGGTTCATAATGAGACCAATTTTTTTTTTTAATCTTATGTCACTTGAAAATGTTGCCAAAGATGATTTATATAAAACGCCAGAAATTCAGATTATAGTTAATGGAACTAAAAGGTTCTGGAGTCTTTACCTGACTCTGCGTACGTTGCAGGCACTACATTTTCCTGTGCGTTGATTGAGGACAACTGAGAACTCCACCTCATCCCCGGTCTGGAGCTCGAGGCCATCTTGCACTTCTTTTACGTGGAAAAACAGCTTCTTGCTCTCTCCAACTTCATATGTGATGAAGCCAAACTGGGGACCACAAAACACAACTTCAGCATTCAAAATGTGAAGACATTCACTGCAGCACGTAGTAACGGTCAACACTGAGGTTCCTTTCCTTCTATTGTTTTAATATACTTAAGATAAATGTGAGGCGATGTACGGAGCTCCTCTGGGGTCGCATGGTAGGAAAACAATCTCAATGTGTAAATCTGTGCAAACGGATTTGTAATCCATTGTACATTTATGGAACTCCGTAAACTTATGACCTTATTGGACTTTTTAATCTGCAGTTGTGTCACTATAGCATTTTTAAAAAGGGACTTTGAATAGTACATTTAGTGATAGTATCAATTTAAAACGGTATTGTAATATTTCTACAGAGTTATATCCCATCATGCGTGGAGGTTCAAGCTTATAGTTCACCATTTTATTCCCATTTAGTACATCTTGTTTTCTATGTTGTATATATTGATTTAGGAGTATGTCTGGCACACAGTAGCCATGCTGTTATATTTATTCATTCATTATTAATTTATATGTTTTGTTTAATAATAAGGGTTGATGTCTTGGACTTTACCTGCTCAGTGGTGGAACACAAAGCCAGATCCTTTATTTATGTAAATACTATAATAATAATAATAATAATAATAATAATAATAATAATAATAAATGAATAAATACTTATTAGCAGTAAATGTTTTATTTAAGTAAACGCATGTAGGTCTGAAGTCTCAAGAAAAATGTACCTCGAATTCAGGGCAGTTTACAAATTTCGCCCACATGGATTTATACACAAGTTTATTTTCCTACCATGTGACCCCAGAGGGGCTCCGTAGCAATGAGCACTAATGGAACTGAAAACAAACATCTGATCACTACCTGGTCTTTGACACACTCCACCATGGCTCTACGCTGAGGGACCACATTACAGGCCATCTTCTGTCCAGTTTGGGACACTGTGCAATCCTGGAACTTCACAAGTTCCCCTTTCTGCAGACAATCTGCCTTGTTAGACATGCCCATTATTCCAAAGGGATAATTCTGGCCTTTAGTTGCACCTAAAAAAATAAAATCAAGAAGGGGGAGGGATTAGATCATGTTAAGCCTCCCAAGAAAACACTGTCATTTGAATGTTGAAGGTCTACAAGTCCCATTATAACTTGACACTAACCTTCCTCTGTGACTTCAATAAGCCCTTGGTATTCTGTCTGGGAGGGGTCCACACTGCGTAAGGGACGGATGACTTTCCCCATCATCACTGTAGCACCAACATCTTCACTGATTTCATTCACTAAAAGTGGAGAACAGTTTGCAGTCACTCCCCCTATACTGCCAGATCAACAAATATTATGACTTGAAGCGGCTGGAAATAAACCCCTCATACCTGCAGCCACTTTGGTAACCTTTTCAGCACTGACTTTGTTCCCTTTTCCTTTAGAGAGAGTGTACTCCACTGTGTCGCCCAGCTCCAAGTTCTCCAAGTCTCCACACATTTCACTGGAGGAGGAAACAGATTTACACTGAGACTTGGATTTGAACGAACAAAATGAGCAACTTGTCCAAAAAGGCATCTAGGACTTAATCCTTTACCTGTAGTGAAAGAAAATCTCCTGGTCATGATTTGCTGTCTCAATGAAACCAAAGTTGTCCTTCAGTGTGGCAACGAATCCAAGCAGTCTCTTGGCATTGGAGGCATTGCGGTTGAGGACCCGAATCGAGACCTGCGCTCTGCTGGCCAGTTCGCTTCACTTCATTGATGGAGAACTCCACCTAAAGGACAAACGTTAATATGTCACACACAGGGGGCCACAACTTTGAAGAAAGTAAATCAGCGCTGCAAACACAGCCATACAAGTTGGGTAACATCAGCAGCATAGCTTATATTGCCCAACTCTTCAGCAGTGTCTGCAACGGTTGAGGGGATCACTTCAACGTGCAAGTCTTTGTTGTGTCTGGAGATTAATCATGAACAAGATATTTGGGGGGGGGAAAGAGTAGCAGGACTCTGTGGGCAGATCGGGGGGTCTGCCACAACGCCTTTAGGTTGGCTTGGAAAGGCCCAGGATGAAGGTGGCCCGCAGGGTGAAGCTCCAGGGGTTGAGTCACCCGGACCGTGCTGGTTCCTAGGGCCGTGGACTTAGCGCTTACGGCGGTACAGGGGCCCCCTCTTGTGCTTGACGCTTTGTGGAATTAGTTTTTTTTGCAATGTGATCACCATTAATATCCATCCATCCCCTACCGCTTATCTGGGGTCGGGTTGCGGGGGCAGCAGATCCAGTAAGGAACCCCAAACTTCCCTACCACATCCCCCAGTCGGATCCAGAGGCATTCCCAGGCCAGTGAGGAGATATAATCTCTCCACCGAGTCCTGGGTCTACCCCTCGGGAGGTGTTCCAGGCACGTCCAGCTGGGTGGAGCCCAGGTGGCATCCTTACTAGATGCCCGAACCACCTTTCAACGCAAAGGAGCGGCGGCTCTTCTCCGAGTCTCTCCCGGATGGCTGAGCTTCTCACCCTATCTCTAAGGGAGACGTCAGCCACCCGCCTGAGAAAACCCATCCCGGTCACTTGTACCCGCGACCTCGTTCATTAATATCTACAGGATTAAATTGTGCACAAGAGCACAATGTTTTTTCTAGATCCATCTTAAACTTGCTCTCAAAGTTGACCAAATTGATGTATTTAACTTAAAATGTACAAACATTTTATCTCTAAAGACTAGGGCTGTGAAGCGATAAAAATAAATAATTTAATTAATTACAAGCTTTGTGATTAATTAATCGCATATATCAATATTTGCTGTCAGAGCTCCGTGCTTTCGGAGCAAAAGTCAGGGGCATCTAGGAGTGCGATTAATCTGCGTTAATATTTTTTACGCGTTATTTTTTCTGTGATTAATTAATCGAAATTAACGCATTAATGCGACAGCCCTACTAAAAACACATGACGTTGCCAAAGTCTGCGTAATCGTGGTAAATAATCGTGATTCCGATTTCTGCCATTTAAAAATCAAGCCTACTGTAGTCTTCATCAAGGAAAATAGATGGTAGATACCTTGTCTCCAACCTGTGGGTATCCTCCTCCCTCTAGGTCCTTGTTATGGTATGCCACAGTGAGCTTCACTCCGCAGTCTTCATATGCAATCACTCCTTCCTCAGCTTCCTACAGAGAGGGCAACAAAACACATTATTTTCCCAACGAGCATCACCCATGCTTGATCCAGCTGGCCCCAGCCGAGGCCGACAGTCCATCAATGCCACACCTGTAGCTGGTGTAAGCTACCAATGTCTCAAGCGGATGATTTAAGACTATATAGTGTATTAGAAGATGGTGTGCAGAGAAAGCCCACACAAGCATGTGAGAGGCAACAGTGTGCAATGCATTATTCTGCAGCAGCCTAGTTGTTTAGCATTAGTCTAGGGTACTGCAACAGCTCCGGGTTACACTCTGAAGGTCTAGTATGAAGGGCTGCATAATCACCCACCACTAATGCGGTTACATTGGGAACACTTCTGCAATATTCACACAACGTATTATATCCCTCAATTGTTCACAGTAATTGCCTGAATGCATCACAGCATGTCATTTACTAACATTTTCATGTTAAGCATTTATTCCCAACAAAAGAATAAGTAAGAATTAAGCTCGATCACAGAACACGAGCAGCCCGTTTCATGCTTCTTAATCCGTTGTGTTCTTGCTGCAACTTCCAATTACTCTTACCGTTTTGACTGCAAAAATATTTATCAACAGTCCTAATTTCAAATGCCAAAACAGATTAATGTTGCTGCTTATATCATTAAGGAATGACACAATAATTATTGTTACTGAAGGACATATAGTACTTACAACAATTAACAGCCTGTTCCCAAAAAACGTGTGCTTCTAAGGGTTAATTGTTGATCAAATACCATGCTGCTAACTAAAAGGTAAACGAGGCAATCAGTGCTCAGAAGCCAGCAAAGACCAACCTTTTCTACAACTTTAGCCTTGAAAAAGAGAAAACAGACTCCTATTAGTCAACATCACACTTGTGATGACAGTATTATTACACTGCATCATTTGTTTGTATATATATATATATCTGTGTGTGTGTGTGTGTGTGTGTGTATTTATTAGGTCGAGGAAACAAATGATTATTTCTTAGACTAAATGTTAGTGAACTGCATAAACTATTGCTATAAGTCTGTGCATTTCTTTATCGTTTATTTGTGAGACTTTATTCGTGTGGCTTCATGCAGAGCGTCTCAGTCCTACCTTGTCTTTTTTCTAACCAACAAGGAGCATGAACAGGAGGTCGTCATTGGACGAGAAAGCAAAGAGGAAAAATTAGAACTAAAAACAGAAATTGGGAAGAGGTGTTTAAGTGGACTACAAGGCTGTCGTTTTTGAACGCACTGCCGGGTGCATTTTCATGTACAATAATATTTGTCATAGTTGCGCTCTATGGTACCTTTTCCTTGCCCTTGGTGGGGCTGACATTCTTGGTGGTCGCTGCAACAACTTCCTTCTCCACCACACCCATAAAGCGCTGCTCAGACTGGGTATGGAAGGACACTGTGCCCTTGGGCAGCTTCTTGATGCGCACTGCGTGGTTCCTCTGAGCCGACAGCATATCCTGGCAAGAAACACGACATTTACTTTAGCTTGTTATTAACAAATGCTTAAATTTTGCCTGATTAAGTAGTAAGACAGAATACATACTTTTGTGAAAAGCTTATAAACAGGACCTACAGGCACAACAGTGAACTCCACTTCATCTGAGATGTGCAGCTGGCTTTCCTCCAGGACTTCACTGAAGTGGAAGAACATCCTGGCATCCCGATCCACACACTTAATGAAGCCAAAGCCATCGCGTATAGCCGCAATCACCCCCTACAAGAGGAATGGGTGACAAAGTTACTCTCTGAATAGGTATTCACTTCAGTTCAATGCTTGTGGACGCCCCTTCCAATATGCAGTTTTCTGTCATCTCTACAATCATGATTTACACAATATAATTACCCCACATCAGGAATATCAAATGGATTTATTATTTTGTTATCCCACCATTTCACGGGTCTCCTTGGTGAAGTCGAAGGTGTCTGGGAGGATGTCGATGTTGGTAGCCCTCTCCAACTTGTCTCTGCGGTCGGTGGAGATGTTGAACTGGATGTGGTCTCCCTCCAAAAGAGTCACCTTGGACTTTGTGTCCTTCTCGCCAAAGGGCAGCTCCTTGTCAGTGAAACCAATGCGGGAACTGATACGGCCCGGTAGAGGGTCGTTCTGTGGAAGCGTGAATGAGAGGTTTGTGAAAGTTGTACGTTATGTTCTTGGTTGGTGGGTCAGTGGTGCTTTTACAGCCAAAGCCTTCTCAAGCACAATTCAACTGGTCAGACTTGTTGTCCACTTGCCTGGTTTTTTGTGGGAACCTTGGGAATGACCTTGACAACAGTCCCTTCGAACTGCTCAATGCTGATATCCTCAAAGATGACTGTTCCTTGGACGAGCAGCCTCACATCTGTGGCTACCTCCTTACCCTATGGCCACAAGAACAAACATGTAAAACATGTACGCACGTCATTGAAAACAGGGTTTCTGCAGGTTTCAACAAGTTGCATTGAAGACTTTTTAAGGAGAATTTAATATTTATTTGTATTTTTCAGTTTTAGAAGTATGTCTTGACATTGACACGTTTAAACAATCTAATAGTAATATATAACAGCAATAAATATATTAGGGTTACAGTTCTAGTGGAAAACCTTTATTTTGATTGTGGTTTATTTCTTCAAAATCACTTCTTTAAAATAAAAAAACCTCTTGATTATTTGCAGTTAACACAACAATAGAAATCGTATTTTAGACCTTTTTAAATACTTAAATTTCAGACAATTGAATTAAAGACTTTTTAAAGACTGGGGGAAAACCACGATTAAAGAGTTTAAAAGTCACTCGAGTATTTCCGGAGCTGAAAAGCTTAACCCCTACATTTCTGTCTTTGATGGTGAACTCGACGTCATCTCCAGCCTGCAGAGCCTCCAGGTCACCCTTGAACTCACTGTAGTGAAAAAATATCTCCTTCACCACATCTGCCCTCTCAATGAATCCAAAGGCCTCCTGAAAGACAACACGTGGTTCAACACAACAGGTACATCAACCGTCCTCTCATAATGGGAGATCCTGCCTCAATAGTTCAAAGTTACTTCATGACACTAAAACCAAACTAACATTTGCAAATGTTGAGGCCAAACTTCGTGTTTAGACCGACTTAGGAGTCATATTCAGAGATAAAATGTGTGATGCATTTCAATCATCATCATTTTATTCATCTGCATCGTGGAGATCATGGTATAGAACCAAATATAATTAGCATTTAGAAATGATGCTGAGCTACCCGCCATCATCAAATATAAAGCAGATCTAAAGCCTTCACCTTTAACAAACAACCGAGTGGCTAGGTTGGTAAATCCTGACTGACCGGTTAAGTGTATTACTACTTTTCTCAAGTGTTTTGAATAGTGCCTTTATGATGGTGTTTTGTGGATTCAGCCATCACAAATGATAACCATAACATTTATAACTTGCTCAATAAAACATGTAATGATATTAGTGACCCATACCTTTGTAGCACACACCACACCTTGGCACCTCATTTGCTTTTTCTTCACTAGTTGAATATTACGAGCACTGACTGCACCAGTACTAAAGTAGAAAAAAAAAATAAAGTTAAAAAATAGGGACGCTGGGCATATTAAGACAACAATACTGACATGGTGTAAAGACTTACTGCTTGTTGGTATCCATGTAAAAGCTGACTTTGTCGCCTGTGTCTAGGTGCATATTTGCCTCCACATCATCAGGGGTGTAGGTAAGGTAGAACACTTCCTGTGGAAAGTCACAACAGGGTTATAAAGGTGTTTGGGACACACGTATTAACTCCTATAACTATGTCACATAAAAAAAAAAATAGAAACATCTTTTCCTGATGTCACATTGCATCTGCTCATAGAATTCAGCATTGTTTTTGTTTTTGTCATTTACATTCTCCTCATTCAAATTTAACCGTTTTGTTTCCTTATTCTCGTGCAGCGTTAAAAAGGGATTAGGCCTACGACGGCATTTAGTTGTGCAACCCTATACAACGACAAGTGAATCTTAAAAAAGGCCTGGCATGAACATCTTGCATATCATTGACATAAATCAATCATAACGTGGAAGCAGATGTAAGAAGGCATTTAGCAAAACCCAGCCAAGCAGAGAGCAAGTAATTGATTGTACAAAATCCTCAAGGAAGAATTAAATTAAAATTACAATAACTATTCCATTGATCAAGCACGCTGTAGTCCATGCCACTTACCCCATTCCTTTCATAACAAACACTGCCAGTGGGCACCTGGCCGGGTGCAGACTTTCCATCTAAGTGCACTGGGATTGCAGAGACAACCTGCAGAAAAGGGAGGAAATAACAGAGGGGGTTATTAGCACAATACTTTGCCAAGCGCAGACGGAGTATTAATTGTAATTACATAGCCCAATTAAAATATTTCTGGACATGTGATGGATGAAATGGCTTAATTTCAAAATGTCACAGTAACAAGTATATCAAGTGTCACAAATGTGGTGCATCAGCCACAGGTTTGCATTGTTGCATGATGGTGCCTCAGAGTAAAATATGTAGCATGTTGATAACCTGACTGAACAAATTAGTGAGTGAATTAAAAATCAGTAAAAGTGTGCTTTGCATGTATACCTAGATGCAGTATGTGTATGCATGTATGCATTACAAGACAAGCAGCATCACTTGCATGTTATGAACTATACATCTACAATGAGCAAAGCAATGCCACGGCAAAGCTCGGCCGTCTAGTGCCGAGTTTAACTTAATGATGCAGCAGTTGGGTTCATTGACCTTTCACAGACCAACTACAGTAGTATTTGTTTTAACTGCGCTATACTAGTTGCTGTGAGCATTCACGGAGAAAGGAATACACCCACTGAGCAATTAATTTGATCACTTGACCATATTTGTTCTATGGACATTCAGCACCTCCAGCAAACATGCATGTCTGCACAAGATGCCAATCTTAAATTTATTGTAAATCTTGATGGGAAATGTTGTTCTTTAAATTTAGATGCAGAATTAGAGAGGGGGGTCAAATTTAACAATTCACTTACAATAACATCCCCTGCCCAAAAAACACAATGGGCCATATAAATATTAATTGACAGACAACGACAGAACCAAAAATAAAATGGTGTTCCTTAACTGGATGAATATAACCATGCAGCACAGTAAAGGGATAGGCGTGCAGGTCTGGCCCCACCTGGCCCGAGATGCGCTCCTCTGGCAGCACCTCTGGCTTTATCTTTAGCAGCTTCACTGCTATTGGCTTGCCAGTGCGCCTGTCAGAGGATACCTCAAACTCTACATCATCTGAGGGGAGAGAGAAGCAGGAGAAAAAATAAACACTTGGCACACTTGAAATAATACAGAAAATGTCAAGTGGCATTCTCGTAAATGTTCAATTTAGTAAATGTCTGTTAAGTCACCGGTCGCCTACGGCCCAATGACGAAAATACTGCAATATTTATACATTTGCAGTATTACAAAACGGGGTGTATAAATTAAATAAATTCTGTATTATTTTTCTGCTTATGCAAACCAAACATTTCCTACTGCTGCAGCTTCACATTAAAAAGCATGTAACTGGTAAAGCACAACAATTGTTATAAATACAACATATTCATCAGTGAGCACCACCAGTAATTGGGATGTAGCCACATCAACCACGACATGTTTTGACAGGTTTGGTACACAAGTCCAAGAAATCTCACCTCCTATTTTAAGCTCCTGCAGGTTGCCATTGTACTGTGAGCAGTGGAAGAAGAGACGAGCCTGGCGTTCAGAGCACTGAATGAAACCGTAGGAAGTCAGGAGCTTCTCCACCACACCAGTCTCTCTAATGCCAGGCCCAGTGCCATTAGCGTATGCAGTATGTCCATTGTTATGGAGCATGCCTGGGTCAAAACTCATCTGGGAAAGAGGAGACACAAGTGTTAAAATGCATTCAGCCGTGAAGCAGACCAAAAAAAAGAAGCATGTCACAGTTTAATGCAGTGTTTGATGCCAACCTTAATAAAAAAAAAAGAACCACTTCAAAACATGCAGGTACAACAAATTTCAGGAGAAAGTGGGGAGAGGAAAAGCAATAGTAAAGCTACATCAGAGTCTTCTGGGGCTATCTGGCCATCAACAGAGGGGAACACACATCGATAACTAGGTAGAATTTTAGGATAATTTATCCTATTTAATGGAAAACATAAATGAGTGAACACATTAAGGACACTGTATGGCCTGTGCGTAGTGTCATGCACTTAAAGTTAAAATTCACAGACTTTGTCGAGTGATTTTAGTCCCAAACCACCTAAACACTGACACAACGTTGCAACATGCAAATCTGGTTAGACAGACACACGTTGAAAAACTGTTCCCCCCTCTACCTACCAACCTACCAGTGTTACAGTCCGACTAAGTGATTGTACTGGAATATCAATAAAAACTCACTTTAAAAAAATTCTACCACTCCATCCTGGTTAAACTCACTTTTCACGCAACTACAAACCATGCTGTTAGCAAACATCACATGACACAGCAGCAGCTCACAGGGCTGTTAAAGTCAGTGTGGGCACCACCGGACATGCCCTCTTACTGATCTCTGATACAAGGGGGTCCGCTTGTGTTTTTTACTTCCTGGTTGGGGATGGTATGAGAGGGAGGAGCAGCGGGGGATAGGCATGGGATCAGTAGAGGTAGATGGGGCAGAGCCAGTGTTGCGAGCCACTGGCGGTTCAGAGGAGCCTCTTTCCATTTCTGACACTGGGGATAGGACTTGGATTAGCTGTTGGGAGGAGGCAACAGCTTTGAAAAGGAGCATAGACATAGCGTTTAACTTACAGCAATCTTTTTTTGTTTTTAAATGACCCTTTTTCCAGACATCGCAAGTTGGTAATTACAAAAAAGCAGTTATCCAGCATACCGTTATAAAAATACTGCATCTTCCACTTTACTTTGCTAATCTGCCGTTATTTCATACAACAACCAGTGTCTGCCCAGGAGCCAATTTGTGGAGGCCCAACATGTAGACATTTCACAATATACTACACATTATTGTATACAAAGATTCCTCCAATGCCATTTCATTTTAGCTCATCACAAATCACCAATACTCAAAGCCTGACAGCAAAATACCAAGCCATAAGAAAACCACAAGGACACGCCGTAACAACTACTACCATGACAATCTCTCATTACAGCATCAAACAGCACTAAACACAGGATGGCTCTACAGAGAAGGCAGACTAAACTGAAAAGATTAAGCAACCTCTTTGCGCAGCCAGTTAAGGTGAAGTGCAGTGTCACAATTGTTTCTCAAGGTGGAGTGAAATAAAACTGCTGAAGATGGAGAATCAGAAAATGCAAATGACAGGTCAAAAGAGTGATGCTTCTACAGTGGACAGAGTTGGTGATGGGTTATGAGGGGGGTCCCAGAGCAGCCTCTTCTGTTAGGCCCTGTACTGCAGCTATTCTTAACAGAATACATAACCTATACGGAGGCATTTTACCCTTTAGCAAAGGACATTAAAGATCCGAGCACACAAGCCGCAATGGTTTGGTTGCCTGTGCGACAATTCTTGTCAAACATCCACGTAAAAAAAAGAAAAAAAAAGGTTTATACTGAGATAATGAAATACTTTAGTTCAATGCTGATGGGCCAGTGCTTTAAATACTACCCATTTCATTTATTTCAGTTTTTAAACCATGAACAGGACCAACTGAGATGCAGTTTAGCTTGTATTCCAACTAAAGTTTTACTTGATTGTGATATGAAGGAAAAAAAAAAAAAGGCTCTTCAGGAATTGTGAAAAGCGCCAAATTTGTACGGCCTAATCAGCAGAACACGCCTCACCCTGCAACAGTACAACTGAATAGAGGCTAGTCTCGGGAGCCCGAAAAGGATGAAGGTTAGGCCATTCACAGCAGAGAGATGCAGGGCAAGGTGGGTGGATGGGTGTTCGATGAGGTGGGGCACGTAGAAAAGAGGTGGGAAGGTGGAACTTACGGATCGGCCATATGGCGACAGGCTGAGTCCGACAGGGGAGGTGCTGCTCAGGTCAGCGCTAACAAATGCGGTGGGTGGCGACGCAGGCAAGGTAAACTCAACAAAGCCTTTCCAGGGGCTGCCCATATTTTCCCATAAACTCGGACCACACTTGCTTGAGCACTTGCTGAACTTGATTACTTGTTTGAATTTTTTGCTGGACTGTTAAGTTCTATTTTATGTAACCACCCAATGATACACCGCTGGATGTCTGCAGGGGTGAAGAGAGGAACAAACATAACGGGTAAGGCAGATAGGTCAGCCAGTGTGCCAAGTGTCACAAACAAAACAAAAGGAAAATAGCTGTGGGCTTGTATCCCAAAGGGAGGGAGTTGAAAAGGCAAAAGTCAGGGAGGATATGACTTTAAAACGACAGAATAGGAAAAAGGAGCTGGCTGGGTGTGGGAGGGCAAATCTTTCTCAAACTAAATTCATTAACCAGTTTAACTGTTTGGAGGTGGTGTAGCTTCAGTTCAGCTGGCTTATGTTTGAAGAAGTTATCTTTAGCAAATTGTATCACTGACATGATATAAATCAAGCTTTCTACTCAGTATCAATTATCACACTCATTCCACATTAGGACTGTGCAGTCATGTGCCAAAAAGATTGTATTTGTGTGTATATATATATATATATATATATATATAATGTTCATTTCAAATCAAGCATTGCGGCAGCGGATTTATTTCCATCGCTGTGGTTGACAGTGTGTCATCACTGAAACCAGCTGCTGCAACTATTGACTGAAGATGTTGCCATTTGCCTTTAATGATCAGGCAACACATCCAGATACAGTTTCGATAAGCCATTATAAAAATACTAACACATGAGTGTTTGCTTAAACAACATCCAACTTTGACAAAGAGGACAAATGCACTATTTGTGTTCAGTGACAAAAAAGAAAACAACCTCTGCGCAGCTGGCCAAACTGAATCAGTGTTACAGATGTACAAACACAGATTTTGTATTATGTACAATAAATGTATACAAACTGCAAAGTTACCAATTACAGCTTCTGAAGTCCACCCAACTTTCAGAATTTAATCTGAATTCTTAAACCCCACACAGGGAAATATTTTCAGCATACCTGGGGTGGGGGGGTAGGGGATCATTCAAAACATGACAAATGAAATCATAAGTGACTTAACAATTAAAAAGGACAGTTGTTAACATGATATGCCATATGTTATGAAGGGACTACCAACTGAGACCCACCTTTATTCGTCGTCTTTAAATCTTGTAATTCTCAGGTTCTCGATGACTTTGCAGTTCCTGCAGACCTCTTCACGCACACAGTTGAACACACGCACACAGTTGAACACACGCACACACACACACAAACACTTGTTACAGGTTTCTGGCACAAGTTCGAGATGGTTGCATAAAGCAAAAAAAGGAGAAATCTAGCACAAGAAAAAGGCAAACGCAGGTGCAATAACACTGCTTAGAAAAAAAAATACAGTGAAAACAGTGGGAGGAGTAGAGAAAAGGAAAGATGGGGGAACTATGTGGGGGAAATAAAACTAGCAGATAGCAGCCCACTCCACACCCCGGTGGTGAGTCGGTGGTGTGGTGAGGATGAGGAGGGCTAGGAGCAGCGTTGGGACGTGTGCTTTGTCAAAGCTGTTGAGTAGGCACAAACTTCTGGTTTCAGATCAGTTAGTCTTCTCAGAATATGCTTGGGCATAGGATTGCTTCTCTGTTGCGTTTCAATTGGGCTGATGGACGTCTTCTTTGGTCGTTTCAGAATTTGGTTACTTCTTGTGTTTTAAACCCTTGAAGTGATCCGTTTGTTTTTTATTTGTCTTCTGTGTTGCAACTTGCTTGTTTTGGGAGGTTTATCTTCAGTTTCTTTGTTATGATCTGAACTTGAAGCAGTTGCGGATGGTACAAAAATTCAGTTCCGTTTCACTTCATACTGTAAGGGAAGAAGCACAGGTGGTTAGCTGAGCAGAATCTGATGACTTTACAGATTATGGTAAACACAAAGGACAAAAGGCACAAGGGGCTCAAAGTGTCAGCAAAGAGGCAGTCACTGTCAAATGATAATTAAAAACAATAAACAGTGAGGACCAGTTTTTTAAAACACTAGTTTCTTTTCCCCACATTTATAAGTATTAACAATGGTTTTCCTCAGATGCCTTGATACAGGCCACAATGCCGGGAATGCTGTAGATCAACCTTCAGTTCAGGCCTTGATATTCATGGCGCCATCTGACCTGGGCTCTGTTTTGTACATCACTCAACTGTTGCACACTTATCGTAGATAATCAGTGTGCATCTGAGGCCCAATAAGCAACCAAGATGAATTACGTTTGCGTGTACCGTGTGAAATAATATTGTAAAATTTAATTACAAACTCAGACTGATCTCTATCAGTAGGTGAGAGCAGAGTGTTGTTGACCTAAATACACTGCTTTGAAAACAAGCTGGCTGAGCCAACACGGGACACATGATATCTATTCTGCTGTGACTGTGTTGCAATGGCTCTCATCCCACGCACTTCCCAAAACTATAATGTTGTAAAAATGCTCAAATGGGACTCCTAGCAATAAAGAAACTTGTTTTTGTTGAAGATGACTCCTTAATATTCATATCCAATATGTGAAAATCTGAATTAACCAACAAGCAGCACTTTTGTGTTTTGTTTACATTCACAAGGCTTGGATGCATACTAGCCCCACGGGGACTAAAGCAGTACATCCTAATGATAGTGTCCGTCAGTTATCACAGAATGGATTGGTTAAGTGGGTTAAAGGTTATGAGCAATGAACAGGGACGGTTCTTCAGTGAAAACAACCTTGGGGAAGATGGGCTTTTCTGTTCTCCTTTTTCAGCTTTTGGTGACGCAGAAAGAGAAAAATACAGTCCACCCACTAAACCACCAGCACCGACTGGCCGTTTCAGTCCTTTCCAATGAGAATAAGACTACAGTTTATTTCGGTAATCATTAAACAACAAAGACTAGGGAACCGTACAGCCTGCCCCAGCTAACAGAGGCTCTAGTCTCGCAAGCTTTAAAACGACTGCGCTACCCTGATGTGGGCCCGAACAACAACCGCCCTGACAGCACCAGCCATGTGACTTCCTAGCAATCCGCTATCCTAAGCAGGAACCGCTAATAAGGCCTGCTCCAACACGTTGCGGCATGCAATGCTATCGAAAACGTCACATCCAAGCTAGCCAGCTAATGTCAAACTCATCCAAGACTCTTACACATCTGCACAACAACTGAAGATGGGTTGCGTTTCGTGGATATACTGCTTGCTACGTAAACTAACGCATTCAAGTATAAATCATCTTAATGACCTTGTGTGGACAAACACAACCCGACATATTAGCATCTCGCTAACGCTAAAGTCGTAAACAGCCACTACCCCCGGGCGTTTCCAACTTTTACATATAAATCAAGTCACTGCGACACTTTCATTACGCCACAAGTTAACTCAAATAGTTAGTATACCAGGCATTTTAGTCATGTGGCTGTTATCACAAGTAACGTTAGGTGGCTTGAAGTCTGATCAAAAAGTTCGCGGAAAGTAACCACACAAACGTGTTATTCTTGTAAACCGAGACAACCACGCCAAGCTCTATACAATAAAACCTTCTTTGTAATGTTTTTGGTTCATCCTTAAGTGTATAAACTAGTCAGAAAATAGTTTGAGGTTTGTAACAAAACAATTGAATGTCGCGACAAATTCGGCACCCGTCTTTTAAAAAAGGAGTTAATAATAAACATTAATGAAACCTTATTTTGTAAAACATGATAGCACCACGTACTTCCCTCCGACACAGAGTAACGTCTACGTTTTTAATAGAAATGTGATTTCAAATAAAGGACAAAATGAGAGTTTGCGAGGGTCGGCAGTCACTTCCAAGGCAGTGACTACCAACGGAAAGACTGGACCTTTACCATTAAAGTTATTATACGGGCCAAATACACTTATAACGAGCCAATCAGGGTCACCACAAATGTATAGGTAACAGAGTGTATTCTGCACACGCACAAATAACAGAAATATAACGTTATCAGAGCTAACGGCACGAGGACGGGACAACAAAGAAGCTATGACAAGCGATCCGAGGCTTGTCATCAATTCATCAATTACCGCGTCTGTCACTAATGTTTCACACAGCCATTTATCGCCGCCTCTTTGGTAACGCTACACGTTTTTAGAAATAAAGAGTTGTTTAAGTGTAGTTTTAACAATATAGCTAGGCCGTTCACTATGCTAAGCGGCTAATAGCGGCTACAGTTAGCTAGCATGCTGCTGGACCGCTTGGTCCTTGTGTGTGGTGATTTATGGTGAGGAAAAACACGGCTGCCCCCACCCAGGCCCGAGCTCTGCGTATGACTAAGTGCTGTATATCCCGTTCAATTCTAAAGGCCCACTGGATAAAAAAGGTTATTGTCTTACTGACACAGTTCAAACAAATGTTTAAATTGTTATAATAAACAGGAAAAATAATAAAACTCACCCCAACAGCTTTCAGCACTGTCACCAGCGCCGCTAGAAGCAGCACGGCACATTACGTAGTGATTAGGGAGGCAGCTACCGCGATATTTCACAACGATAGGACCTCCAGAGAGCCTAAAAAGAATAGGGTGGCTACTGCAGCGGAGCTGCTGATGACTAACCCTCATTGTAGTCTCGCAACGATAATTGGAGGACTGGGCATATGTCTATGATCATGATGGCAATATTTCTCTAACTTGCTATCTGGGCTAGAAATCAGGCATATACGAGCAGTGTCACTCGAAATATATTCATCAGCATGTAATTCACTATATCTGGACCACTGAAAAATAACACGTGTGTTCCTCATTTTATCCCCTGACAGTAACTTTCCTCTTCTCAAGTAGAGTTTCTGAGGCCACACGTTGCAACTTGGGGGTGTGTTCAAGAATGAAATCGATCGTATACGAAATGTTATTTGAGGCCGCTCACTCCTCGCTTCACTCCTTTGATATTGTTGATTAAAACTGTGGATAATTTAAATGCTGACAATACTAAAACTCCTAAATATCCTGATTAGATCTTTGATGGCTGATCATACGTGTTCATCAATTTATTATTAAATGTGTTGAAATCTCAAAATGACCTTTGAGCCATAGTGTGACTGTTTGTGACAAAATATGCTTGTATGTTTATTTCCTTTTCATACCTACACAAAGGATATTTCAGAAAGCCTATATCAAGAATTTGTCATTATTTATTATTTTAACTTAATTTGATATTTCCTTGGTACTTAGGTCTTACTTGTAAATGAGATCTCAATCTCAATGTGACATCCTGATTAAGTAAAAAACATTATTTTGTTGTTACCGTATTCGTATGTGTGTGCTGTTGTGAGATGAGAGGTAGCTAAAGCATCAACATAGTCATGATTGATAGTTAATTCCAAATTCATTATGACACAAGTAAATTAACAAAGCAATGGGAAGTATAAAAAACAACAATAACAACAACAAACAAACACATTTCAAGACTGTTCTCCGTGGACGTGTTGATGATGCATTACGATAATACAATAATTAAAGACAATAACTATTTGTTATAAATGCCTTGGCACTTTCGTCTGGAAAATAAATGTTAATTAAAGTTAATTGGTTTCAATTAGACTATTTAAAAGGCTCAATATCCTTTCCTTTTAATCCTCTCCAGGTGGGACTCTTACTGTGTTGTGTTGTTTTGTTTTTAGAATCATAGCCTATTATTTGGTACAGCTATTATTAAATCAGTCTCACAGTTGCTACTGTCCGTGTCAAACGTCATTGTAAACTCTCCAGTAGATGGCGGTATCTAATTCCAATTTGGTTTGCGACTGTAAACAAAGAAGAAGATTGGACGGAAGTGACGTCAACGTTCAGTCTCACACGGAAACGGCACACTTGACAACAAAACAGAAAGACCAATTTTTTATTTGTGTGTACTGTACTTATTCTGTGTACCGACAATATTTCCGAAGGCCTGCAATAGTTTGTACACGTTGCAATAAAGGCATTGCAGCTGCCTCGGCTAACTGAGGCTAGATAGCACACGTAAGCTAACACTGCGAGGTATTTCAATCCAACTGGTAGTGTGGAGTTCCTTGTTTAGGTTACACACAGGAGTTGTCAGTTTCCAGAAATGGCCTGCACTTTGGAAAAAGTGTTGGGCGATGCCCGGACCCTTCTCGAGAGGCTGAAAGAGCACGATACAGCCGCCGAGGGACTGATAGAGCAGTCCGGGGCCCTCAACCAGAGAGTGCAGAGCATGAAAGAGGTGGGAAATGCCCTTCCAGACAAGGTGAGGACAAGCATCTCAACACGGTTACAGAGATTTCATTCAAGTGCTGCACTGCCCAAATGTCATTCACTCAGAAGCGATACAACATGACTTCGTTGAGCTCTAACGATAACCAATTCATTCTGAATAAATATAGTGAAATATAAAATAAAATATAAATGTAAAAATAAAGCAGAAATTATGATGAAATCTGTGGCCAGTTTACCTAAACATCTTTACATTTTTCAAGAAAGATTAGCTCAAATGTTTTGAACATGTATGTGTTTGAGATAACCACAATAATGTTACATTTATTTGTTATTGAATGAAGTTTGGTATGACATGCATTAAAAGAAGTTTCAGTTTTGTAACTCACATGATACTCCTCTCGTCCTGGGACTAAGTGTTACGTGTTTATTTCCTTTAACAAACACAAATAATTTATTGTTGACCAAACATATCAACTTACACCAGTTAGATGTCATGTGAACATTCCTATGGAGCCGATCAATATATCCAGTACTAGTTTACATTATATACTGAGATTTTAGTAAGGAAATGCTTTTCAGAATAACATCATTTTGTGTTATATCTAGTATCTTAGTATCTATCTCTCTCCTCTCAGCACACAGAAGACAACTCAGAGATTCAGGAGCTGACAAAATACAAGCCTCATGTCCTTCTGACTCAGGAAAACACTCAAATCAAGGACCTGCAGCAGGAGAATAAAGGTTTTAAAACGACAACAAGAAAAAAAGCCTCTTCTGTTTATTTGCATGGCTGTTGTTTTATATCTTTCCTAACCTTCTTTGTGACTGTCTCTGCAGAACTATGGTTATCTCTTGAAGAACACCAGTACGCACTAGAGTTGATCATGGGTCGATACCGCAAGCAGATGCTCCAGCTGATGATGGCAAAGAAGGAGCTGGACACCAAACCTGTACTCAGCCTCCACGAGAACCACGCAAAAGTACACTTACTGTCTTCACATTTCAAAATCCTCGCTCATTCTGTAAGCATTCCAAATGGTTGCACAGTTAAGTTGTAACTGACTTTGGGGAAACGTTTTGTTTTCGGATTGTTCTCCAGGAAGTGCAGAACCAGGTGGAGCGGATATGCGAGATGGGCCAGGTGATGAGAAGAGCAGTGCAGGTGGACGATAAGCACTATTGCTCTGTTCAAGAGAGGCTCGCTCAACTAGAGGTGAGCACAGTGCGTCAGAAAAATCAGGAACAACTGTAAATGTTTTTCTGAGTCGATCCATATTTCTGGGGAGCTATTTCTATAAAGTGCACATCAATACTGTCTCTGTGTTGCTTGGTGTGGTGAGGCTGAGCTTCAGTTGCCAATAGATCTGGAGATCTATTGGCAACTGTGACCACTTACGACCATAAACTCTTTTGTGTCGAGACCTGCATCAGATAGTTTTTTTAATCGTGGTGCTGCAAAGGCAGTGGTTGGTGTATTTCTGCTGCGTTCCTGCTTGTTTGCATATTCTTGGAAACATTGTTGAACTTCCTCTTTACGAAGCTTTGCATCTCGTTTAGCAAGTGGATTTTCTTTTTCTTGAGATTTTTTCTTGAAGGCACTGCACAATCCACTTCGCCACAGAAGTTAACCATATGTTTCCATTTTCTAGCAGGTTTTAGCTAGCTTACTTTGTATGTGTAACCTGTTTACAATACATTAGCCTTAACGTTCTTTTCTCATACGCGGAGTGATTTTCAAAGTGCAAAGGAAATTAGACGTCATAGCCAGATTGCTATGATTTGAGCTACTGTTTTTATAATTTGGATGACCTGTCCATTTAACTCTAAAAAATTCCATGTTGACATTCTTCCTTAAATCTATGGTTTTTCTGTCTTGTTCAGATTGAGAACAAGGAGCTGCGAGACCTCCTGACCATTAGCAAGAGCTCTGTGAAGACAGCAAGAGAGGAAACCAGCCAGCCAGCAGCAGCAGAGCAAGAACAGCCCCCTCAGCCAGAGTCCTACGAGTGATCAGAACAGTTTTAGTGTGAATTGTGGATGAGGCAACAAGTCCTTCAGTACCAGGAGACAGGGTGGATCATCTCTTTACCTGTGTTCACCACTTTATTTTTTTACATAAGATGGAATGCAGTCAAACCACAGCATATATTTTTTTGTAGCATTGGCAACTTAAACACAACACTCTGGCTATCGGATGCATTTACCTGCAGGTATTTCTGGATGATAGCTATTGTTTTCATATGTACAGTATGTGTATTATCACTGCAGTCGTGTTGGAGTGACTTGGTTATCACTAATAAGAATTCAGTTGGAGCTAGCCTAAGATTCACATATAGTGGAGTAAAGGCAGTAAAAGCAAAGGGGATTTATTTTGTTTTTGGCCAAAGATACATTTTCAAGGACACAGTTTCTACCTCTTTGGTGCCCCTTTGCTGTTCACACTCTCACTATGTGTAAAATACTCATAACCACCACTACTATGAGTTCACTTGAAGTCCATTAAGAAGCCAACTTGTATTCGACACTATTTTAAGAGGTTGTGCTTGATAATCACTCTGCCAACAAGATGACTTTTGGCTGTTTTACACAGTTTACCTGCTGAGGAGTGACAGTGGATCATTTGTATGTGATTGTTAATCATTTAATGAATTTGATACGTCTGTTTGTAGAATTCATATAAAAGGTGTGCCAGCTGATGGAATATCTTTATTTAATGTTAACAAATTTCAAAACATGCCAAGTTTTTTGTGTGATAGATATCAAATGTATGTGCACTGTTTGTGGCAGAAATTGTA
Organism: Cottoperca gobio; assembly: GCF_900634415.1. Classification (NCBI taxonomy): domain Eukaryota; kingdom Metazoa; phylum Chordata; class Actinopteri; order Perciformes; family Bovichtidae; genus Cottoperca; species Cottoperca gobio. The sequence continues at coordinate 18,054,196 of NC_041361.1, forward strand.
TATTGTCATCTCAGGAAATCAGTGTTAATAATATGAACATGCTGTAATGACTTCTTGACAGTGTACTGATTTGTGTCAAATGAAATTTCATTCAGAAACTTTAAAATACATTTGCAATAAATAAATAAAAAGTGAGGTTTTTTTTGTGCCATAACATATATGTATAGACTATAGGTATATAGACAGTAAATATTGAACATACGGAATAAATTATTAATTCTATTCTTTACCGCAGGATGGCGACATTAAACCACTTTAGTTTGAACTCATCGCGAGGTTTGTGTGAGTGGTGTAATGTTGCGTTCACGTGAACAGGCATAAATGTGTATTCCCTTGTTTATGAGTTGTTTTCCCTCATGTATTGTATCAGCAACATCGAGCAGATTAAATAATATATATTTGTTAGCTCTGGTGGCCTAATGCCATTGATCTATAAACAGAACCCTAAACCCCGATGCACTTCGTTACGTTTCCCCCTGCGTTCAACTCGTTAGAATTATACATTTCCGACAGCACGTGAAAGCACCACAAGAGCTGCATTATGCACACTCCTGAGGAGCTAGCTAATATTCAGCATGTCTGAGAAGGAGCTGGGGAAAAAGTTGGACCGATGCCTGGCAGACGGTGCCATTAAACTCGGTAAATATCTCAATGGATTCTGCTTGTAACGACATTGTAATGTCCAGGAATAAGGACGAAATTGGTAGCCGTTTGTACTGTAGTCCACAACTGTCATTGACTGGGCGAGAGGCTAACTAGCTTGTAGAGGGCTTGTAAAGGACAACCAAATGACCATACCGAGTTATTTAATTTTGATATATAAAATGAAGGTTATTTCATCAAAGTTTGCCCTAACGTTACTTATAAATAATTTGGTTTCCCTTTGATTTAGCTGTTGGAAAGAACCTAAGTGAGCGCCAACCAGAAAATGATCAATTGACGCTGTCTTGCTTATCGTTAGTGTACCCATAGCTAAGACATGACATACGACGTTTTACGAGTGCCCACTCCTGAATACGGTATACATACACATCATTTATTGTAATACCATGTAAGCTCTCCAATGTCTCAATTTATAACTCCATGTAGAAATTGCGAACAGGGAGCAGGGTGAAATTTGGCAGATGTTTGAATGGAGTTTGGTGCGATGTCATTGACACAGCATCAGATATTTGAGTGAGGTACCTGGCTCACTTTGTTTTGAGGAGACTGGGAAGTCAGAGGAAAGAACACCAAATGATTGACCAGTTTGTGACGTTACTCCCCGCCACCCGACTGTATAAATAATAAGTTCAAATTTAGAGTTTCAAGTTTATTGCCATGTGTATTAGAAAGGAGTGCATTACAAAGCAACACAGATTGTGTCACGGCTGCATTACAAATATACAATACATAAAGTATGAGAATGCATGCGCGCATAATAGATTATTTAAATAATTTAATTTAAATAAAGTTGCATTGTCCTCCATTTCATAATGTGGCTGTTTTTTTTTACCCCCCCCCCCCCCCCCTTTTATTTCCAGGCACTGGGCTGGGGTTAGGAATCGTGATTTCTGTTCTCTTCTTCAAACGTAAGCAATTTCAATGGATTGTTAATGTGCTGCCTCTTGAACCTATAATCGTGAAAAGGATTTAACACAGCATCTACTGGTATATTTTTGATAACACTGACGTGCTTGAGAAGAGATAAAGTACCTGTTTGCTTTGTAGGTCACACCTGGCCGATTTTATTCGGCACTGGAACGGGACTTGGCATGGCATATTCCAACTGTCAGAATGACCTGAGGTCCTTTTATATGCTGCACAGAAGCGAAAAGGTTTGTTTGTGCAATACAACACATATGGACATAATAACTTACAGAAATAACTGCTTATCAGTGTGGTAAATACCCTCGGTCATTGTTCAAACAAATCAAGGTTTATGTGACTGATTTTATTTTTTTAACAGGAGCAATAGCTGCAAGTCATCGAGGGACTGTCGTTTTTCATTTTTTTACTTTTCTGTGGGAGAGTCACCATTTGCACTGTTCTACAGTTAGATCCTTGTCTCCCTGTTGAACGATCCATCCCACTATGACTCTGTATCATTTGAATGTGCCTGATCAGATCTGTGTATGTTTAATAAAATAATCATAACAAAAAGGATGCCCTGGTGATTAATTTGACCTCTGTAATGTCTTTGTAATGTAATGGATGGAAAACACTTAAAATTATGTTGGAAAAAAAATAATGTAATGAATTATGACTGCTAGATTATACTTCTTACACTCCAAGCTGTAATAGTGATACTTGAGGGAGTAATAGGAGTCAAGTGTTAATGCAGCTTTGAAAATATGTGTTTCTTAAGTTTATTTATGAATGCGAGTGGGAGGGCTTTTCTGAGATGGTTTTGTGGAGGAAGGTGGGGAAAGCGAGTGCAAATGCAGTCCCAGAAGGTGGTGGGCTCGTGTGGGTGAAAGGGGGTCAGAAGGTTGGCAGCAGCTGATCTGATGTGGCAGATGACGGGCGTAGTGATGGAGGGGATTAGTCAGTTCAGAGGGGGCATGCAAATTGAGAGCTTTGCACGTTGTGTTTCAGTATTTGACACGGCTATTGAAATGCTGGGTTTCACATGGTTTTACTGCAGCAATGCTTTTGTTTTATCATATTTTGTGTTCAAGTGCTGCTGTTGGGAAGTGAATCATTCTGCTTGTCTGGATTTAGAATAATGTAGGAACAAGGTGAAGTGACTATTGTTTTCTGAGCTGTTAGGGGAACAGAATGTGAACTTGTTCACCAATGGTAATTTTATGAGTCACCAAAAAATATTTAATGAGCTATTAATGACAGTGAGAGCAAATTAACTTTTTGAAATAAAATATAATAATGGAAAAATTACAAAGCTTTGCAAATATATGCAAATTGCGTGCAATTATATCCAGTGTGATTCAGTCTTAAATCATTAAAGCGAGATACGAAAGGTAAAAACATGTTTTTTCATGCACTGGTTAATTTTGAAAGTTTGGGCTTATTTCAGACTAGTGGAAAGAAAACATCCAAAATACACGTTTAGGTTTTTATTCTACTAACTTTGTCTATTTGTGTCTAGATTTCCCCTAAATGCACCAAAAGTTAGCATTAGATAATGCCTCATTTGCATATTTAATCATAAAATAATCATTGTCTTAATATTTGTTCATATATAATTCATAGCCTGATTTATTTATTTGTTATTCCTAAAAACAGGTATTTTAAGGCTGTTGACAGTATATTCTGATTTATGGAGTTATGATAAAATGTTATAATATAAATATATAATGTTCTAATATGTCAACAAAATGAAACTTTAAATTTGTAAGCTGACTTTATCCAATGTTCAGATTTCGTTCCGGAAATGTTTGCAAATTAGCACATATTTAAAAACCTTTGCATATTTAAACAAGACATTTCAGAAAAATTGTAATACAAAGAAAAATGTTCTTAATGTAAGTAATCAACTGGAGAAGTTTCATGGTGATATCTATCAGTTAAAATCTTTAATCCTATTTACACGTAGTGTCTCCTCTTAAATCATAAAAAAGTCAGAGGGTGACTTCTTTTTATGGATATAATGGATCTTCCTACTACTGCTCTAAAAAAGCAAAAAAGATGACTCCTTAATAGATCTGACCCTCAACATGTCTATAAATTGTACAATGAAAACAATAACCAGGTAGAGTGTACAATTTCAGAGAAATTCTACCTTTGAAGAAAAAAGAGTTACATCTAATGCCTTACAAAAATGGTTAAAACCACCACGATCAAACATGGAAAAAAGACCACCCACACCAATTCCTATGCTGAAGAATTAGCATTTCTTGGCTGTGATTGTGCACGGTTATGCATTAACAGCTCAATGCTTTGACACGCTCCTTCTCAGAAGCTGTGCGCTCTGGCTGGTAGGCGCGCTGGAGTGGCCGACACAGGGATTAACAGGAGCGAGGGATATAAAGGCAGCGTTACGAGGACCATGATACCTGTAGAGCACTTATGAACAGAGCCTTGCTTAAAAAAGACAGCTGCACACTTTTGTGTCGGTGTCCGCTCCCCTAGGCTGTTCCCCAGAATGAAAGGACTTGTGAAAGGCAGCAGAGCTCCAGCTCAGCGGAAGACGTGCGAAAGCTGTACAATTCCATTTCTATGAGGCGAGATGTAATTCTGAGAATTGGTCCTTGCTCTATTCGTCTTCAGTAGGTCCTCTCACCGGCACAGCTCTTGTATGCCTTGTCGAGTTTATCTCTCTGTGTGCCCTCCTCCACTGACTGTCATCAGTGTGACATGCTGCTTCGAAACCCTCTGTCAGCCACCGAATGTCTCATTCTGGCTCTTAGCTGTGGATGAGGCAGGGACATGCTGCCCAGGATGGAGAGATGAGTAAAACTGTGATACTGGTGGCAGTGGAAGTAAGCCCAGGGCACCTGGATGTATTCCTGCCAAAGGGAGATGGAGATATTTACCCATGGAGAACCTTGACAGGGACAGTGTTGGATGGCTTCTCAACACAAGACCTCAGTGGCTTCTTTATATTCAACAATGTACCTTTTGCTGCAAAGGAGAACTGGTTAAGGTTCGTAACATCTAGTGGTGCCTGAAGAGGAGCTGGTTCATTGGTGGTTGCCCACCAGCACCATGGCCGACTCTCATTTGTCTGGCTCCGTAGGAAGCTACAACAGCAGCTTTCCCACCACCAGTGCTTGGAACATCACCGGTAGCGGCCCGTGGTTGTTGGCCTTCATGCTGACCGTCATCATCCTCATGACCATCTGTGGCAACATGTTGCTCATCGCCGTGGTGTTTGCCCATCGCTCCTTGCGTTGCACCTCAAACTGCTTCCTTGTGTCTCTGTTCCTGTCCGACCTCATGGTGGCCCTGGTGGTCATGCCCCCCGCCATGCTCAACGTTCTGTGCGGAGCCTGGGTGCTGTGGCCTGCCTTTTGCCCGATTTGGCTCTGCTTTGACGTCATGTGCTGCAGCGCGTCCATCCTCAACCTGTGTGTGATCAGCCTGGACCGCTACATCTTCATCATCTCGCCGCTGCGCTACAAGCAGAGGATGACCCCACCTCGGGCATTGCTTCTGGTAGGAGCTGCTTGGGGGTTGGCGGCATTGGCCTCTTTCCTGCCCATTGAGATGAAATGGCACAGCTTGGGCCATGGGAGCGGAATCTCCTCGGTTCTTGGGGTCAACAGTAGCAACATGAGCTCTTACTCTGACACACTGTACCCAGCCTCCTATTTTCAGGTGTCACCATCCGGAGGGCTTTCCTTCCAGTGCCGCCTGCAGGTCACCCTGCCCTTTGCCTTTGTGGCGTCTGTGCTCACCTTCTTTTTGCCCTCCAGTGCCATTTGCTTCACTTACTGTCGGATCCTTCTGGCAGCGCGGAGGCAGGCGAAGAGGGTCGCGGCACTGAGCCACCCACCGCACCCACATCCCTCTCTAGGGGAACCTTCCAGGCCTCCTTCACCTGGGGTCGCAGCAGGGCAAGCTCAGCTGGACGGAGATGACTGCAGTCACCAGGAACCACCTGTGTCACAAAATGTGCCGGTAAGCAAGAGAGATTAAACAGTAAAACAAACCAGCAAGGGCTGTGCTCAGTGTATGAACAAGACAGAGAAAAAAACACTCAACAATTTCTAAGAGAACTGAAGTGCCTGATAAAAAGTGATGCTACAATAGTAGACTGGCCTTTAAGCAAACCGTAATGAGAGTAGGAGTTGAAAAGGTTGATTCTGTGACTGGAGCAGGTGGCACCAAGATAATAAGCAAATCACAGTTGTCCATCTATTGTAAGAGTTCTCAGACTTGTAATATCTTTGACATTTGTAGGTTTTACATAATACTCTTCCTTCATTTCCTTTAAATGCTAATTGTACTGATGAAATCCACTCCTAAGTTTAATATCATCTAAGTGCAGCAATTAAAATCCTGGAGATGTTCATTTTATGATTATGCATGCTTCAAATGTGGAAGAAAACTCTTCAACAACTCTCTTTGAAAGCTGTTTTTTTGGCAACCGAATTTGCTTTTTTTCCCTCTCCGAGTCCTAATTTCTGAGTCTACACCCACTTGATTGTGCAGATGTGCTTAATTATGAAAGCACTTTGGAGTTTACCTAATTTGGAAGTATATCTGAAAGTATGACTGACTTAGTAATTGGTTTAGCAATTGTGTTGACATGGAAAAAACACTTTATTCATCATTTCAAGGCTAAATTGTTAAATGTCATAAAATGTTTTTCAAAAGAGAAAAGTACAGACAGTGTGTCAGATGTGCTGTCCCTGTCTGCAAGGATCACAACCACACAGTCTGTCACGTTTGCCTGCAGTAAAACACCACACACACACACACACACACACACACACACACACACACACACACACACACACACACACACACACACGCCAGAACAATTAGTTCTAAATTCATTCTCAAAATCTCGGGATAACCCCATGACATTTAGTTTTCTGATTTTTTTCCCTCTTTCATTCATTAGAAATATTCTGTATCAACTTGTTTCAACTCTACATTGAAGCCAAGCAACACTCACACTTGTGTAGCTGCTAATGGAAACATGGGCTTATTTGGTATCTTTCTAAATTTCATGATCTTCACTCAAGTTTTAACAATGTTCGGCAGGTCATAGACGCACACTTCCTGTTCGCTAGAAATAAAATAGTTCCTACGTGAAACTGCTCACAACAAGGTCTGTGGATTATCTTGAGTAATCACCTCAGGCTTTCTGGAAAGAGACATCGCTGTTGAGTTTTTCAAATGTATCTTTTGGCGCTTGCCATCTAGTTCCATTATATAAAACTTACAACAAACCATTTCTACTGTCCACAGCCGTCAGTGAACAGTGAGCGTCGTCTGGCTCACAGGCAGGGTCGGAGGGCACTGAAGGCCAGCCTGACACTGGGAGTCCTCCTGGGACTCTTCTTCAGCGCTTGGCTGCCATTTTTCATCACCAACATGGCTCAGGTTAGTAGAGGGACCAGACACAAACTCTAGCACAGATATGATGCAGAAATGTAGTCAATGAAAATGAAAAACATACTGGTATCATTACATATCAGTTGCCATCAAACAAATGATGGATGTGAGGGGTAAAATAGCCTTCACCTGTCGTGCGCAGGCGAGTGCTCTTTCTTCGTTATAAAGATTTGCAACAATTGTCCACACAATTTAAATACACTGAGGCTGTTTGTCTTTTTCTATTATAGCTCTCTTATTCCATATATCTGAGTCACTCGTTGTTTTTTTCACACGTCAATTTATTCCACAAATGTATGTGTGGTGCCACCACAACAGTGTGAAAGAAATGCAAAGGAAGGAAAGAAGAAAGGGAAAAAAACACACTTGGATACCAGACTATTTTTGTATTAGCCAGCCTTGGCGTCACAGCTTTGCCAAGCTATTCAACGACGAAATAGATTGGCATTTCAGCTTTGTGCGGCTGACTCATTCCCAAACCCAGATAACAACACACCACAGCACCATTTATTTTTAAGTTGTTGATTTTGATTAGACTGAGCACACACACTCATTAGTCCACTAACAAACATTGGTGGCCATGAAAAACCTTGGTGAGGGTAAATCAATGTCGGAAAACAGCTTAATCTAAATTGGTAATGACACTTGTCCTGTTTTTCAAGCTTTCAATGATCCAGTCATTTGGATTTCCCATCTGTGCCCTCTCGCTTCTCCACTGCAACATAGAGCACAGAGACTTGACTGTGTCTGCGCTGTCCTTCCTTTTCACACTCAATGTGGTGTGTGAAACGCACCCCTCCTTTCCGTCCTATTCCCACCGCCTCCCCGTCTCATCTTGATAGTATTGGAAGCTCTCCTCTAACAGCTGTCCTTCGCTCAATCTAGTGGTTATGTTCTTTACACCGAGGAGCAAATTTATTTACGAGTTCTACTCAGAGAAAATGAGATGTTCAATAAGAAAAAGAGTGATGAACAGCACATGCAAAATAAAAGTCCTCTTCCTTTTTTTGATGATTTCAGACTCAGCTATTCCAAATTCATAGGGGCCCAAAAGAAACAGGGGAACATAAATAAATAAATACACGTTGAATGAATGGACAATAAATAAAGATTATATCACTTTTTATAAATTTCTTTGTATTTATTTCTTTATCTTATTTCAGAATTGATTTATTTCTGTATATTTATTTATTTCATAGCTGCTTGTACCGTAAATTAACTTTTGATGATTTCCCAGGGACATGTAAAATAAATAGATTTACAATTATCTAAAAATAAATAAATATACATGTTGCCATAAAGCATTGTTCAATGAGTAGGCAATACATAAGCTTTTGTGGTGTGTTTAATTTGTTATTTCTGTAACTTTTTAGTTATATTTATTTACTTCCATCCTTAAAATGTGGTTAATTTACGATAAATGTGCACTCGAAATTTAGAAAGAAATAACTATACATTTAGTCATAAAGGATACGTAAATACATGAATAGACGATAAATGAATAAATAGATTTTCTGTTCTTACATATGCATAAATTGAATTATCTCGTATATATTATATTATAATTAAAGGGGTGTATCCTCGAGGTGAAAAAGACATGGTGAATGCATTTCAACTCGTAAAACATTTGCAAAACCTGTTTTTAAATAATATAAATTGTGCATCTATTTTCTGTATCCTGTTGCCCACATGCTCATGCACAACTTCTATGGGTTAAAAACTCTTTAAGATTTTTGTTATTATTCTTCATGTATCTTCTTATTTATTTCCTGATTTAATTATTTTCACATTTGACCAAAAATGAACTTCTGATGCCTTAATGCCTTCAATACTTTCCCCGATCTTCATTCAGGCAGTGTGTGAGTGCGTCCCCCTCGCGCTCTTCGACGCCATCACCTGGCTGGGCTACTGCAACAGCACAATGAACCCCATCATCTACCCGCTGTTCATGAGAGACTTCAAGCGAGCTCTGAGGAAGCTCTTGCCCTGCTGTTACTCGCAGTCACCTCGAAGACCCTCGCCAGCGCTCTCCCTCTCTCTCCGCAACTCAGGAGAGCCTAACGTCGCCAGCGACACCCCCTCTCCGCTGGCCTCTGACCCCACACACCCCCCTGCCACCGCCACCGATGCTGTCAACCTGCTGGATGCCGAGCACGCTGGCATCGAGCTGCCTCTGCTTCTGCCCAATCAGGTCGACACCCTGGATTGAATTGTAATTATGGAATATGTTATGACAGGAAAAGACTCATTGTGTGAGTTAAGAGATTTAGAAATAACTAATTCAGTAAGCTCCACCCGTGTTCTATCTTGGATTGTTTCTTTCCAATGATGGAATATGTGGAAATACATGTACCGGTAGGTGCATTTACTGAAACCAAAAGATTCAGGGACTATTTTCCAGTATTATCAGCGCCAATATACAATGTAACTAAACCCTGGAGCCCTATGGCAAGGAGCACTTCACATTGGCAAGGGTGGAAGAGAGAAAAGAAAAGCCTTGAAGAAGACACATTCACTGAATTACCCACTGCCTTATGGAAATTAAATTACTGTGATAATATCCATAGCAACCAGGCCAACGAATGAAAATTAGAAGGACGAGAGGAGCTGTCACTATGTCACCTATTCCTCCTCTAAAAACCTGCAAAACTCAAATGATTTACAGGTGTTTCATTTTATAAATCTTAATAAATGATAACACGATTTACAGCTTGTAAAAAAATGTACTTAATTTTCACAATTTTAAAATTGTTATTATATTAATAATCTAAAAACAACATTTTGTGGTTAAACAAAGCAGTTCATTCAGGGGGATTTTATCTTGAGGATGCCATATGTGTGCATTGACTCTTTAGCCGTCTCTGCCATGTCAGTGTGTTGACAATGGGATGAATATTTTCTCAAACAAAGCTTTGATGCTGAAAAAAAAAATAACTTGAGAAGACGAGATTTTTACAGGGAAGCAGCCGGTCCAGTAACATGCTCTTTACAAGTTTGGCTGCCTTTGTGTGTGTGTGTGCTCTGTAGTCCAGTGTGTATCATCCCAGCTCCATGATACGTGTTCATTATTGGGGTCCTCTACGCCCTCACACGGGATATTAAGAGCACACGCTGAGTCGCCATTAGTCGCATTCTCCTCTGAAGTAAGTGGTAAATTGTTCCTGTCTGATTCTGTGTCATTTAATGAGTCCAGCAGGTCTGAAATATCAGGGATATCCCAACCGCCGGCAATCTCCTCTGACACGTCTCCGCTTTCTCCCGCACAAGTCTCAGCCTCCTCAGCCTGTTTTGGTGTCTCAGTCTCTTGTTGCTCAGTGGGGGTTTGGTCAGGGACAACCACCACCCCCTGTGTAATTATTACAGGCTGACGAAGAACAAAGGAGGCTCCGGCGACTTCTCTGGTGGGAACTCCTACTGCCACCAAGATGGTGTCCATCTGACGCATGTAGTCCAAGTGACCTTTCACCTGGGAAGCAGAAACAGGGTTTTACTGTCTCTGACAAAAACAAAAAGGAATATATTTCTTTGTAAATTACAGTATACAATTTCATTTTTCTTATTCCTCACATTACATGACCAGGTAGGCCTGTCACACTGACTTATTTTTTTGTCAGGTATATTTTCCCAGAAATAATTGAATAAATTATATTATTGTCATTTCAAGACATTTTTAGGCCACTGACATTATAATAGCTTAATACTGCAAGTACAGCCTTTCACAGAGCAATTAACTTTCATTCTTAAGAATATTCGGACATTGGTATTGGAATGAGATTTAAAAAATAAATAAAAATTATATCCTAAATAAATGAAACAAATAAAGCAAAACAACACAACCCTCTTGGGCTCTGTTAACAAAAATGTGCAATGTATGCGCAATGCCCAAGGTGTTCATTCTGGCATCATGTTGGTGACATTCTTATGAACACAAACACACATGGAAACACAACGGGCCATATCCAGGTCAGCAGAAATGATCCAGGTCATGTCCATAAGTTGATAATGTAATTGTGTACGGTGCTTCAGATATGTCAAGTGTCTTTTGACCACTCTTTTCTAAATGTTCAGTTGAGTGAAATGTGACCTAGATTTGTAAAGCGTCGACTAGTTTTGTTTAAGCCGGTGTTTTCCACATGTTTCATGTGGGATCATGATGATTTACAGGTTGACAGAAAGGCATTGCTGTAAACTGAAACAGACCAGCAGGGGCCTTATTTTGTTTTTTCTTCTCTTTTTATTTAAGCAATACAACTGTCTCTTTTAAAGTGCTAATAAAATCCTGTTTAGTTGCATCAGTATTGCATTATTAAAGGACCCTTTTTTATAATTTCACAGACTCTGAACTAAAAAACAAATGTGACATTTTTATGCTTGAAAGGTGTCAATTTGAAAAACGATTCATTTAGCGAGCCTAATTTAAATATAAGCCCTGACTCACCACGGAGGAAAGATCCACATTGATTATGCGCCGATCCTGGATGTTGATTGGCTGTAGCCCCGCAACAGACAGCTGTGCAGCTGAACTTCGGTACAAGAACCCCAGGAGCCAGTCCCCTCTGATAGGTGCATAGTTCAGCAGGTTATTTATTCATGATATACTTAAGACAGTAGTTTCTGAATCTACTGCAGCCAAAACGTACAATAATGAGGATATCAAAACTATGAAGCAACTGTAAGCTTTTACTGTAAAAACGTAGAAATGTGACTCCATACGTACTGAAGGACAGAGCGCTGATTACCTGCAGTAGCCGTTCACTATTTTTCCAGCCACGACCCTGGTTATTCTCTCCCAGGCCTTTTCAGAGCCGTCCACAGGAGCCCCCAAGAGGACTACATCCTCCACTACTCCTTCACTACCTGAGGAATCACAACAGCGCAGGACTCAACTAGTTTGTCAGAACAATGTAAAAAAAGACAGAAACTAAATTCTGTCAACAGAGCAATTCTACTCTGCTTCACCAGAAAAGATGAGGATACGTTTAGCTTTTAGAACATTTAGAAAATCTAATTGAGTTGGTCATTTTGGTAGACAGTCAGTGCAAGGAAATGTGGATGTGTATCTAATACCAATGTGCAATAAAAATGTGGTTTGTCCACAGAAAGATGTTCATACCTTGGTCATTGGCAAGCTCCTGTAGACAGTAGTAGATAACTCTGGCCCCTAGACTGAAACCTATGAGGCTGACCGGCCGCTTCCCCTTCAAATACAGAACGACAGAGAAGAGACGCACAAATCTGAAGAAGCTTTCATCTTCCTTACTGAACAGACGCTAATTATTCTGTCTGAGCATGAGTCATATTTCAGGTTAATAAATATAGCATTTCATTTAAAGTGTTGTTCTAATAGTCGAGTCAATCAAAGGAACAACAAACAGAAACATCAGAAGAGGTTGAGCTGATGTGTACACACAAAATCTAACCCTTCTAAAGCGACAGCTGACACTACAGTGAAGTGTGTCTAAACAGAGTTTAAGAGGAGTATGATACCTGCTGTCTGCTTCTCAAAACCTGTGCCAGGTGTTTCCCCACCTCAGCTGAGCGGTTCAGACAAACACACCAGGGGTGGTCGATGACGCTGGCAGCTGCCAGCAGCGATGCAGGCCACGTCAGAGCCGCCACGATGCCTGGACAGTGTGATGTGTAAAAGACATCAATGCAGTACCAAGCAAGGGTCAATATAACACAAAGAACGTGGCTAGATAATATAGTCGGGATTGTTTATGCTACAATAGCATTAACCTTTTAATCACATATCTACAATGGTGATTAGGTTTCATTGTAGCAAAAGAAAGATTACGGAGCTGGGGGAGGGGAATAACACTCTTAGAAAAAACTTTAAGGAGATTAAAGTCGTAAATTAATTTACGAGAAAAATATTACAAATTTACGAGAAATAAACTTGAATATTCTCTGAGAATATGAAGTAAAACAAATTGCGATAAAAAACTCAATTTAGAAGAAAAAGAACTCTGAAAGATTGTGTTTCAGGAACCACATCTCTTCACTTTGCAAGGTTGAGTCTATGTCTTCACGCCGCAGACGCTGCCGGTAAACAGGGAATGCCACACGTTTGGTGGCAGCGTCTGTGGTGTGATGAGGTTGATCCAACCTTGCAAAGTGAAGAGATGTGGTTCCCTAAATTCACATAAAAGACTTCATAATATCAGAGAATATTTAAGTTTTTCTCTCTTAAATTTGTGTTTTTTTTCTCATAAATGTACTATTTAAGTGTCAGAGAATATCCAACTTTCTTTCTCGTAAATGTATAACTTTACTCTCGGACTATTACCCCCCTTCCCAGCTCCATGTTGTTTTTTAACCTAAAATGGCCCAAATACGCCATCGTACATATCCGAATTGTGAAGTTCGGAGCAGAAGATATTTGACCACCAGCACAAACACTCCTGTTTCTAAATACAGACCCACTGAATAGACTAAGTGCTTCCTCCTTGACAATCCTCCTACCTGAGAGCACTGTGTACTTGAGCGCCTCCTGGGCCACCATGCTGACCAGCCCATCCAACAGGGAGGCCATGGCTGAGCCCAGATCCCTGAGGAAACGTGACTCCCACACCAGGCAGTACTGTTCTCCGCACTCGCCCAGGTTGCACCACGGGGCCTGGAACGAACCTGGAAGACAGCAGTTTTGTTTTGATGTGAGGAAACGACTAACCAGCATTTGTAAGTGGAGTGTTATTTTAACCATTGTAAGTGAAGGAGGTACTAAGCGTGTACGTGTATTTATTAGAGGGGGAAGAGAGCTGCATCTTTTTATGTAAAAGCAAAACTTAAGTGGTTTGCTTGCATAATCTCAGGTGGACACTTCGTATAGTTTTAGAACATTAAGTGCAGAACTGCTGCCTAGCAATTCATATATATGTTTTACATTTCTCTTTAATAATCATGTTATTCCACCTTATAACTTTAACAGCGTTCAACTTTATTCAAACTTTAAAATGTTCAACTTATTGAGGACATTATCAGAAATATTTTCCAAATATTTTTCAGGATTGTTTTCCACTATTCAACTTAAATCATGTTCAACTCAAATTAGTTTAAAGGTGGAGTCTGTCATTCTAATCCAAAACTATTTTTGTCAAATTCAGCGACTGTCTCCTCTCGGTCCACTAGCTGTCCGTTCTGTGTGTGCGCTATGAAAAATAAATCTGGTGTTGGTACACAGCTCAGGCTCAAACAGTGTTTCAGACCGAGCGACACAACACTAGTCCAGCCAGGACAGGGGAAAGGCCGTGCATGCCTGAGGTCCTCCGATAAGGCCCCGTTAGCTATTCCCCAACCCTTTCGAGTAGCTTATCTGAGGAACTTAGACGAGGAAATACACCGCCCATTAGGCTTTTTATTAATAATTGAACTGTTACTTTTTTATTCGTTTAAAGAGTTCTTCTGCACCATTTTATCCACTGTTTTTTTTTACCGCTGCTGTTTTCTGTGTTATTTCTGTTTTCTGATTGTGATTTTGTATTCTTTCTTTTATTTGTCTTTGTTTGTGAAGCATATAAATAGGTTATTATCTGTATTATTATTCCAGAATAGCTGACTCCACCTTTAACTTAAGAGGCTTAACTTTCATTGTAAGGACAGATAATGCAAGGTAAAAAGATTTGCTCTGATTTCATCACACACATTGAACCAGTGTAGTTGTAGGATTAAATTCAGTTGTTATGACAACATGATGTCTGAAGATTAACAGTCCTATCTGGTTATTTTATCAATGAACATTTTCTCAATTCATTTTACAGAAAATGTAGTTACCATATATTGATCTTGCCTTGTAAATATACATATATCATGAGAGGATTTATCCATCCATAATGAGACAAAAGAAGCCATACTTACTGTATTTACCGCTGCAAAGCCAACCTGTCACTGCGATGGTCAGGTGAAGATGCTTCCCAGAGCTCAGTGGCAGGAACTCAAATTCCTCTATTGCCCCGACACACTTATTCATCTTATAGCCTGGAGAAACAACGTATGAAAATGAAACAAAGGCAGAAATCAAGAAGAAGATGAGAAATGCTACAGATACAAAACTTAGGAAGCTCCAAAAGAAAGTGGATTTATAAAGTTTAGTCAACATTGTAAAGATGAAAACTTATTTTTTTCTTCACACAATCACGTGTCTCCAACTCCAACGCTCATACCAGTCAATCCAGCTCCTGCTGCTCCAAACATGGAGGCCATGATTGCAATGCCAGTGGCTGAGCCCAGAGCAGCAGCCCCTCCTGCCCCCAGCACAGCGCTGGCCCCCGCCGCCACCAAGGGGGCTGCCAGCCCACCTGTCACACCTGGCAGAGGCACAAAGAGTGCAGTCAGTACAGAACAAAGAGTCTGTAAGGTGAAGCCTTTTTAGAGAAAAGCTAAGACTACGGAGTGAAAAATACATCTATTGAAAGTGTGTGGTGATGCAGGTTGCCATCTTCATGCCTTATTCTGAGAGTTTTAATGGTGTATGGTGATACAATTATCAGTTTATTAGCTTATCAATGTGTCCACATAAGATACTACATGTTTCAAATGTCCATTTAATGTTTTCAAAAGCACAAAAGCGGGAATAATCACCAATCAGAGTTCCTCCGCCCACTGTGGCTAGTCCAATGAGGAGGTAGCGTCGTAACTTCCTCCCTCTTTCTCTCCTCAGCCGCCGAGAGGACTCCTCTCTAATGGAAGCAGGTCATCTGTATTAGATTAAATATTCATGGGCTCTAAAAATAAAAATATCAAATGACTCTTTGAGTGCATTTAACGAGACATCTTGAAAACAATACGCTGCCACAAAACTCTTTTCTTCATGGTATCATTTTGGATAAGTGTGACTGCCGTGCACAACGTGTCACACACAAGATTTGTCCAAAAAGTAATTCTAAGGCAGAACATATTATCATTAGGCATTTAAGATGAACTAAAGCACCATGTAAACGTCGCAACTGTCACATATCATGTGTCATCCATCTTTCCATGCAAACATAACGTACGCGCTCTCCTCTCCCCCTTCCCTCAGCTTCTCTCCCAGTGTTTCCTCAAACTCCTCCAGCTGCTGTGAAAAGACTCGCAGCAGACAGCTGACATGACGGATGAGAACCCTCGATCTGGCATCATACTGGCCTGAGTACATGACAGACCATGACAGTTGTAAAGTAACAGGCTTATATGAACTTACACCATATATCAGTCATTAGTTCATCAAAGGCTTCTTACCGTCTTTGACAGAAAAAGACACCAGATCCTGTAACACAAAGTGAAAGCTGCTTAGAATGTGTTGGTTTGTAGAAATCCAGACACAAAATGAGTCAAATGCAATTTAATTAATGTTATTAAAAAATAAAGCAAAAAGGTTTTACTGCTCTGTCAGCATGATCAATTGTGAAACAGTCCAATCAAACCACAGCATGTTATATTAAATAACACTTGACTGTATGACCTTGAGCACAAGTGATTATGATACACATTCTATGTAGAAATTATAATTAATAAAATAATTATCTCACCAGTTCTTTCTACTTTAATTATTATGTTAAATTGCATATATCTGTTTTTCTGTATTTATTTAAATTGTACATTTCTATCTAATATGCTATTTTATTGCAAAAACTTACAGTAGAACAACCTACAATTTTATATTTACATTTGCAAAAATCCAATTTCCCAGTGAATGAATTAAAGTTTAATGTCATTGCATCCTCTATATGAATAGCCATCACCTGTACGATGGGGGTGGCCCCAGAAGCCAGCAGTGGTTCTGCCTGTAAGGTGGAGAGGAAGGTGTCGGAGCCTTCAAAGCCCAGGCCTGACAGGAAAGCCCCCATAACCGGCATCACTGACTCATCCAGGTCCAGCCAGAAGACCAAGCCCTGCAGATACTTCTCCCTGAACGCACTGAGAAACATGCAACGGCTCAGGTTCACAGTTCAGTTAAAGCATTATTATTCAGTTTAGTTATTAATGAACATAGATATTCTCAAGTGGAAGAAGAAAAAGCAGTGTTCGGTATGTCATTTGTGCAGAATATTAAATAAATGAAATGCCAGTCCTCATGATTTCCTGGAGGCTACTGCTCGTCACCTTTTTCAAATTTCTATAACAAACCTTTGGAAATTCTTATGTTTTTGTTATTATTATTATTATGATTTTATGACTTCATTATTTAACTAATTATATTATATATTTCCATTTATTTATAACTTTATTTGTTTTTTTGAAGAAAAAAAAGATGTTGTGCTATCTTTGAAAATTATATTTACATATTTGTAGTGTATTGTGGTTTTATGATACTGCAAGCTTTACATTTTAACTACACTGTACATGTAAAAGCCCAAGTAGGGAAGAGTTGAACATTGGCAATAGCTATAAACCCACTGTGCAGAATACCAGTTTCATTCTCTGCATTGGAACTATATTAAATTGCATCGTCCTTATCAAATAAAATAATTCTAATTTAAATTAGAGGAATGTTGATGGTAGTTTTTAGCTTACCAGAAGAACAAACTGAAGCAAGCACTATTAACACAACGGCCACATTGATATTGATATTACTAGGAAGGACACACAGAATATCATGACGACAGTATCCTTCATGGCTCTGTTACCTGTTTTCAGGTCCAGTAAACAACTGGCCCAGAGAGACACCGCACAGGGCAGCATAAGCAAAACGTCCCTGTTCACTCAGCTGTCTGCTGATTATTATTACCTCTGGCCTGGAGTCACGTGGGGCATCTTGTGTTGCTCCTACCCCCCCTGGGTCTAAGGTGAGAAATGGACAAAGCTTAATTATTAACTTTAAGGTATTGGTTTGAGTCACACCAGAAATAAACTAAATACAAGTAAGTGACAAACTAATATATATCAAAGTCTCCTTAAGCTTGAGTAAAAACCTCAAAATGTATGGTATTTGCATTTGAGGGTACACAAACAATGTATAGTAATATTTTAAATGCTGTTTGGTGGTACACTTGCATGCCGAATTTATCAGAAGACCACAATGATTATTATGAGGTCTTACGACATGCAACATGATATGTTAATGTCACCTATGAGTGATTCAGCATTAAACTCCCCGATTTTTTAACGTAGTTTAGTTTGAAGTTTCGTTCGTGTCATTCAAAAACCGACACGGAACTAGGTTATTCACAGTTTATGCACCATCATGTCTCTGTTGAACTGATCTGAATTCTACACACAGAGGCCGCTTAAACGTGACCCATATGATTTTGTTCAACACTACTTATAGCTATAATTTAAACAAAGCTAGTGTAACTTAAACCAGTGAATGTCAACAACACACAACACTTGCGCTAGCCGCGAAACACAGCTGGTACAGTGACCGTGCTGCCTCAGCCAGTATGTTGGCTAACGGTCCACTGGTAACTTTTGTATATCGTCGTTAATTTAATAACTACAACACTGGGGGAAATAATAAAATCATTATATGTATACCTGGAGCAAAATTGGTGTCAGTACTGCTCTGTTTTTCGTCCATGGCCACAGATATCTCAACTCTGCACACTAAACTTTTGTTGCCTTCACGTACATTGCTGAGCTCTGACGTCTGAAGATTACACGTAAATACGGCACTACAGTCTAGGGTTCAAACGATTTCGAAAGTAAATATTCACCAAACCACCAATGCAAAAACATAAGTTATTGAGGAATGCTAGTTATAATGTGTTATTGTTCGATATCAACCCCAGCACATAGCTAATCTGTAATGGATTGATAAAATCAACATATTTGATGATGTAATTATGTTACTTTGGGAAATGTGTAGCATATATCACTGTTTCTATCAATTAATAGCACGGCTTCAAAAATGCAGCTTTCTGTGTCTCAATAAAAACCTTATTGGGACATTTATATGGTTGTTCATATTATAATGTTAATATTTTCGAGTGTAGCTGAAGCCATCATTTGTTACTACAACTTGTGAGTGACGTAACATCCACGTACGCTTATAAAGGGGCAGGGGTCTGTTCACGGCTGACACGTTTTAGAAAGTCTTTGTCAGAGAAATATATATTATGTTGAGGAATTAGACATATTTAGGTCAGAAATGGGCAATTATGTGCAATCAGCGCCTGCTTTACACAGAGAGGCAGGAAAACAGTGAAAGCCTCATGATGACACACAATATCTAAAATCAGTGCTAGTACAACTGCTGGCCAGTAGATGTGAGTGTAACATCTAATTTCTCTTTGCTTATCCCTTTTCTGCAGTTATGTCTCCACCACAACCCTGATTATGCCAATTATTATTGTTTTTCACTTTAATAAGCTAAAAGGATACTCTTTTCATAATGTATATCATCCTGAAATGTGGCAGAGTTCCCTGTCATATTGAATAGTAAAGCAATATGGTGCCTTTTTTCATTTGTTCTCCTTCTATTCACACATGTTTCAATTGTACAGAGTTGTTCCAAGGCCCATGTATGAGTGTCTGTCTGTCTGTCTCAGATGCTCGTGGCGGCAGGCCTTCATCAGAACAAGGATGGTTGCCTACCAACCAGCTTCACTCAAGGACATGGTCACAGAAGCCCACTGGAATAATTTGATAAGATGTTGCCAATGGCTAAGAATGCAACAGAAAACACCATTGTTCAATGGTGTGTGGTTAATATGTGGATTTTAGTTCAGTGTCACTGGGAATTATTGTTAATTGTGCAAAGGGAGATACGCTCTGTGAGCCATACAGTGCCATACCCAGTATGTGCATGGGTAGTAGCAGTAGTGGACAGTAACTAAGTACATTTACTCAACTACTGTACTTGTACATTTCCATTTCCTGCTACTATATACACACACTTCTACTTCACACAGATGGAAATAGTGTACTTTCTATTCCAACCTATTTATCTGACATCTTAAATTACTGTAATAATTCATATTAATACAAAATATAAACAAATATTAATCTATCTAGATATCTATTTATTTTGTATAGTTTAAGAGAACTTAATTGATCCATTGGTGAAATTCACAGGCTACCCAGCAATATATAGTAAAATAAAAGGTGCAACATCAAAGTGATGAATACATTAATGCATAAATAATAATTAAATATTATGATATATATTATTTTGAAATGGGCCACTGTGTCACGGTGGAGAAAAGGTGAGGACCCAAATGCAGTACACTGGACAAGGTTCTAACAAAAAGAGAGCTTTATTTTTATAAAAAGCTAGTAAAAATACAAAGTAACAAATAAAACTGAAAAAACAAACTAGGAAGATACGAGGAGACAACAGGGGTGACACTTAGATGACGAACTCACAAGGAACACTGGGACAGACAGGGATATATACACACAGACACTAAACGAGGGAACGAGACACACCTGGTGAGAAAGGCAGAAAACACAAGGGCAGGAAGTAATACCAGACATGACACAAGGGGAAGGGAACATTTCAAAATAAAACAGGAAACAGAAACCAAGATCATAACACACTGTGCAGTATTAGTGCTTTAACATTTGGTACTTTAAATATATTTTGATGCGAATTCTTCTGTACTTTTACTTGGGTAAAATTTTGAATGAAGGACATTTAATAGAGTATTTCTACAGTGTAGTATTACTACTACAAGTACAAGATCTGAATACTTACGACCACCACTGGTAGTAGGTCTATAGCATAGTAAAACATATTATAGTGCAGTATAGTAGCCTGTATGTGTAGTATGATATAGTATAATATAGCATTATAAAAGTATAGTAAATTGTGTTTAGTACAATAAAAGTCCAGTAAAGTGTATGTAGGATTGTAAAGCATGTGTAGTATAGTACAGAATTATACAGTATAGTACAATATGTGGAGTATAGTATAGTACAATTTGTATTGTATGGTATTGTATAGTAAAATACAGACAAATTAAATATAGTAAAACTAAAATATAAGAAGGTTATCATCCAAGAGTGTTTTTTTTTAACAGTGTCTGATTCAATGCAGGTCAACGACTCATTTGTCTAGTCTACTCTTTATTTTCTTATACATCGCACGCCACTCTTTCACATACACTCTATGATCGCTGCTCTGTTGATTTCTGACTTTCTCTCGGGTATTTCCAGACTGTTTGGCTGCTACTCTCCTCCCACTCCCTTCCCATTTGCTTCATCAGCTCCAGTTTACTGTATATCCTTGGCATCGCTATCATCTCACTTTTTTCCAGTCTGAATTATGTGCAGTGACAAGAGAGCAAAAGGCAAACACCGGAAAAAGCGCGCAAGGCCGGAATAACTTCCACCAGTTTTCCTCTTCATTTGGAGGAACTGTTAGTACACCGTGGGTACTTTGTCAAAATAGTATCCTGGCCTTGTTACAGAGGAATCTCAAACTTTCGTGTAGTGTAGTCTGTCATCCTGTTTATACAGCCTACTGAACAGTCTCTAGTGTATCTTAAACAAGACTTTATATGTAGCAAAGCCACAGCTTGATTAAAAATGATCTACAATAGCTTATCTTTATTTGGAATGTCTTTTTTGCATAGTATTAAAATGATTTCTATATTAAACACAGCGTGTGCAACATATACAACTAACTGTTATATGATACACAGATAAGAGGCTTTGTGAGAGAGGAATTGTTGAATAGGACCAAGATGAGTTCTCATTTTACAGATTTGCCTAGACTTGTGATCAGGGGGAAATAAAAGCCCTGTGTCTGACTGTGAAAACCTTGAGTGTTGAAAAGCAGTGATAGAGAAGATAATATGAAGTGAACTCCTGCTGTACCTTGTATACAATCTATTTGTACCTGAGCTCAACATTCTTGCAAACAGTGCTTATACTTCTGATGGTACCTCTGCATTGTCTTTAGTTTCTACAATCCAAAATGGGTTGAAATGTTGAAACGCGTAACTAGTGTTTTGCATCACTAGAATATTTCATGGGCTTTAACACTTATTTACACTGCAACATTAGTGGATTAGAAAATACAAATTATTAACAATTTAATAAACAATTAATAATGTCAGTAATTTTTCAAGCACCACAAGAACCACCATAAAAATATTTCAAATTTCATGGCAATCCATCCAATACTGGACCAAAGTGATGGACCACCTGACAAACTGACATTGCCATTCCTTGAGCTACGCTGCTAGCGTGGCTATAAAAAAAGAAAAGAAAGCGGGTTGGAAAGTGTTAAACAAGGTGTGTGAAGCTTTGTCAATTTGACGTATATATTACTGCCTGACAGCCGATACTGATACTGATACTGTTTTCAACAACAGAAGCTTTAGCAAAATGTCTATCTACAAAGAAGTCAAACTTTTTAACCCAACCAGCAGCCTCCACGGCACACACATCACCCATCGATCTCCCTTGGGCTAAAAGCTCCTCTTCCCTCTTGTACTTGAGCTATGTCACACAACCTGCCAGTGTGTGCTCAGTCTTACAATGGATTACTCATTGGAAAACAGGCAGGCAGGCAGACAGGCAGACATGCAGAGCTCATGACAGACAAGTTCAAACACAACACCCCCCCCCCCCCCCCCCCCGTCTCCAAATCTGTCACCTTGATACTCGAAAGGAGGGGAGTTGAGTGAAACCAAGACAGAGTGGACTGTGTGACCTGCGGGGCACTTTGGAGGGTGTGTTATGTGTGCGTAGAGTATAAAGAAAAAGCAGGAAGTGGCAAAGGGATAACAGAGAAAGGCTGAAGCTGCGAGCGTGTGTAGGACGAACGTGCCAGGAAGTGAAAGGCAAATACTTTAAGTGGAGAGGCATGCAGAGGATGTGGATGACAGGTGATGGTGTTAACAGGCAGGATGGGCCGGACAGCAAGGTTGTCATCTTTCTGTCATTAAAGGATGGCGGGATGTTCAACACACCTGGTGAGGTGTTGGAGTAAAAGTTTCAACCTATGCAACACAAGTATCCAGACTCTGATTCAACTAGGCGGACAGATTGAGACTTTTGATCGATTTATGAGCCTTTGTGTGCATTCTTTTTTCATTTATGTGTGCACTCCTTTAGAGTGAGCAGTTACAAGAGAGGGGGTGGTTTGTCTTACTGATAGCTTTGATAGGTTGCCAGCCCCCCCCCCCCCCCCCCCCCAGCTCAACCTGCCCTAACAGATTCCACTGCAGATACACTTGTAATTACAACACATCCCTCACATCCCACATCCCTCCCTTTCAGACATACCACAAAAGTGACTTCAGCTACCTTTTGTGTTTGCATTTATACTGTATATACTGTATGATTGCGTGTGCCCCTCTTTCCGTGTACATGTGAGGGCTTGTGTGTGTGATTGTGTGTTTGTATAATATACAGGAGTGTTACTAAGGGTGGGAGGCAGCTGGGACTGCCGAGGAGGGAGTGTGCGTGCGGGGTGACGAGCAATAACAGGGCGAGGAATCACAAAGGGAGGAGAGAATGGAGAATCCAACTGCTGTCCACTGTGGCCAAAACACTTTGAAGGACCAGCTGAAAGGAAGATGATGCAAAAGGAAAAGGACACAAATTAAAAACCAGTGTTGGGGAGTAGTGAACTACATGTAATTAAACTGTTAGTTTAACTACACGTTCCAGTACGTTGCTGGTAGTTCAACTACATTCATAGTTATTGATTGAAGATGTTAACTTTTTTGAATTTCTTTTGTGCAGTTAATTTAACGAAACTATAAACAATGTTTGGCCATAAAAGTAAAGGAATCATTTTTATTTATTTAACCATTGCTTCTCTACTAATTGAACCCCCTTTGACCAATCCCGCACTCTTTTTATTTAAATATATGTTTAAAAAATGTAGTGTGGTATTTTATTTATTTGGTTTATGTATCGGTAAACTAGTTCAAATTTTAACAAAAATTAATGAAGTGGCATCTTTTGCGGGAAAGTGACCTTTTTAATATTATAATTTATTTCACATCACATGTGCATTCACCATTTGAAATATTTTCCAAATTATTTTAGAGTTTTTATATAAGTATTTGCATTTTAAGAAATAATATGGTGACAGGGCATACACAACTAAATAAAATAAAGATTTGTGTTGCATACCTCACCTTTTCCCCCATAATCTGTCAAAGAATGGTTATTTTTTCCATTTTATATATTTAATTCAGAAGATCCTTCCATTTAGAGTTATCTAAGCTTTCATCTTTTAATTAATTCCTTGTAATTTGTTTAATTATTGAGAATCTTTCTTCTTGATCTCTTCTGGTAACAGGATAAGTGGGTATTTATTTAGAGAAATACACAAAATATTTGACAGTCCTCTTAAAGATATTTCCCAGAAGTCACTTATAGCTTTACATGACCAACATATACGCCTGTTGTTTGCCTTCTGCTCACCGCGTTCTCTCCAGTATCTTGAAGTTAAATGTATCTTTGTACTGATCATTTTTAGTAGTTTGAACTACTTTTGCTTGTTGCTTGTTAACCAAATTAGAATTAGTTCAACTTCTTCCAGTGTGAAGTAATTGGTAGCTTACAACGCTTATAAAGTAGCTTCCCCAATACTGTTAAAAACAGTTCAGGAGTCGGATGACTAGAGGAAGAATGAAAGAAAATATAGGATGAGTAGAAATATGACCAGAGAACATGAAGGCAGGAAAGTGTGGAAAGGATTTGTTAGAGTCCTTGTGATGTGATACACACACAAACGCACTTTAGCACAGTACTGGATTGTGGTTGTGTGTGTGTGTGTGTGTGTGTGTGTGTGTGTGTGTGTGTGTGTGTGTGTGTGTGTGTGTGTGTGTGTGTGTGTGTGTGTGTGTTAGATGTTAGAAACGCCTGTTACATGCAGCCAACTGTAGCCTACCATCCTTCCTACAGGCTGAGTGCAGCCAGCATTTGGAGCACTCTGACTTCGATGAGTCACCGCCACTGACCTTTTCTCATGTGGTTTCTGAATAAGTGGGACTAGTATTTCTCGGATTATAGCGAGCATTTGAGGTTCTTTGAGCAGTTTGTGCTTTTGGATGGAAGTCCTTTATTTCATACAATACGAGAGAGCACTCGAGGGCACGCTGAGGCTGTGAATGGAATTTCCTTTTTGTATTGCTGAATTATAGTCAACAAAGCAGAATTATTAGTTCTCAGTTGCTCTATTTAGACTTTTTGGAAACATCCAGCCGTCTTTCCAGAGGTCTTCAGGCTAATTAGGGGTAAAGTTTCTCACATGCCGTAGGGGATCTTCAGTCAGCTTCTTCATAAATCATAAGACTCTTTACTTTAGGCGGTACATAACCTCAAATCTTTGAACCTGCCATCTTTTCCCGATCAGTTTGTATTCGCAGTGAGCCAAAAAGATAAGTACATTTGTCCTCTACCTACTCCTCAACACAATAAGACCGTTGTCTGAGCTATAGAGAGAACCTCCATCGACCCAACTGGGCACGACCAGAGGCAGTCTGTGACATTTTACTGTGGAAACTTGCAGTGGGTGTTGGCCTCACCAGCGTGGAGAGACTCACTGACTGTCGATTATTGCAAAACAGATGTTCTAACTAGCGCGATGGATCGAGCTGTATACCCAGTTTCACTCCCAAGACAGTGAGCATACACGGGTGCTTCTGTCCAAACTTAAATATACACTCACAGATTTATTCTGTGAAGATATGAGCATGCCTCCGAACCGGCGGTTGCTTGTGTTTAATATAAGTCATATTTGTTTAGGAAAAGCAAAGGTTGAGCATTTCCCTGGATACAGTTAGAGTTCTTAGAACACATAGAGATATCAAGCGTTCAGTCCAGAGGCAGCCTCTTACCCAACCCACATTATTTTGTCTCAGGTTGGTAGAGCTAAACAAAATGTCCTGATGGTTAAACGCTACGGAAATGCCTTTATAGACAATGCTTAAAATATAGGATCCACTGTTGACATACAGGATGCTGGTCAGTGGAAGCAGGAAAGTACCACTGACGCACGCCGGACCGGAGGTGTCACTGTTGTGCAGGAAGGCAGTGGGCACTTGGCTCATTTCTGGTCTTCTGTACATCCCCAGTGATGGGAAATCCCTCCAACATGTCTGCTTGTATTGTTAGGTTAATGGCTTTTATTTATGGGGAAGAGCATTCTTGGCTCTGCGTTTGAGCTGCTTGCCTAACAAACTTGCATCCCCCTGCATCCTCCCCCTAATCTCTCTCTCCTCGATCAGTGTTTCATCTCGCCTCTCTTTCTCCTTCTTTTATATCTTTGTGATGCATTTATACACTATTACTTACTGTTTTACAAACTGTTTATGCCTCTGTATATATATATTTATTACTTCTCATTACGCATATACATTACTAAATCCTTATTTACATTCATTTTATTCATTTGCGTTCACTGTCTACAAACGCAAATTTATACAAACGTATGCAAATTATGACTTGTTGTTGACTTAAAACTCAAAGTTTAGGACGTGGCACTTGATTCTGGACCTGCCTGTCTTGACTTGAGACTTGAGTGCAAAGACTTGAGACGTACTTGTGAATTGCAAAAATTGTCTTGGTCCCACTTCTGATGTTTAACACTATAGTATGTCTTAGACTCTCATTTTGTTTTTTTAATTGCATGATTTTATTCAATACATATTTAATGAGCGTAGAGGGAGATCCAATATGTCCATTGCCAACGACTGCTTCTCCGTCATTTCTTTCGCCGTAAAGTTTCTGCTTTTTCTTGCTCAAATCTTCACACATACCATGGTTTGCTATAAACCAAACCTCAAATACCATAGACTGGCAGAGAGCAGGAAAATACTGGCAAATATAGATCTGTGGAATTCACTTAACCACTGACAGTGGCATTTCAAAATGTTGCCAAATCCTCAACAGCCAAAGTTTTAATGGGTAATTACAACTAGGCTCCTATTATGGTCCAAAGTTACAAGCGGCTGCATAACAGGAGGCAGTAACTCTGCTTGGCTGCTTGTTTCAAGCTTCAGCCCTCTCCCCAAAGGATGGGCTGTTGTTCTTTATTTCCAAGTTATCACACCCTCAATGTTGTGATGAATAAAATGTTGTAAACTCTTCCAATGATGACATCTCACTGCTGCCAGTTCCTCCTACTCCATCTGCTGCTGCCTTGTCCACAGCTTAAAGGTCAAGTTTATTGTGCTGCTTTCCCTTTTTCCCCTTATGCAGGACTTTTAGGTTGTCATCCCACCAGGACTATGATGGTATGTGAGAATAAACAGAAACAGATCACTCTTCAAGTTGCATAATACGACATTATGATTGAGGCAGTGGAGACAGGGTGTTGACAGGAGACTGTGTTTGGGGGAAAAAGCTGGCATTGTCGGTGGATTTCAGCGCAATGTCAAAACACAACTTAATTTGCAGTTTGTGTGCTTGACACAGGTCCGTCAGCTGCACGTAACCTGTCATTACACAACTCATGCAACAACATGATGAAATACATACAGAACTCCTGCAGAGAATATACACCCAGAGCATGCTCTGTTCATATGCATGTTCAGCTATTTAGTGCTCTCTCACACACAAACACCAGTGCCAAGTTGTTCCAGGTGGGAGTATACTGTGTGTATCTAACTGATTTACAGCTTGCTGACTACATGGTGAAAAAAAAAAAGCACAAGAAGAAAACCCCCATCTGTAGTTATATCCAACCTGCACAGCGTTGTTGACCACTGGCTCACCTTCGGGGGCACAGATTTTCGTGTGAGAACTTGTTCAGCCCTGGAGGGAGGGGAGTTACAGCAAAAAAGAAACACAGAGAAATTAATGTTGCATGTCTGTTGTGCAGTAGCAGCAGGGTATTAAATGGATCATGATGTAGCAGGGAATTAGACTACCCAGACGTTTAGAGTACAATTTTAGCAACAGAGCAATAAAACAAGAATCTTCAGAAACCGGACACGGACTGAAACAGTCATGGCTGCCAAAGCCATTAATGTTAATTTGTACAAATTGAAAAAAGGGTGACTCAAGAGCCACAAGCACTATTGTATAGCCTATTACATAATTGCAAAAAACATAATAAATGATGTATAAAGTGATAAAGTGCATGTAGTGGTATGTTGTGCATTTCTTACATACAGTTTTCCATGTGGATGATTACAATAAAATGTAGCTATGACAGTGCAATCATAATGCTGACTGGGCTGTAGTCTTAGTGTTTATTTACTAGGTGTGTATATTGGGAAGGGTGTGTGTTTATTGTCAATGTCTCACTGGAACAATAGAAGTATTTGGACACAATGCGTCACAGAGGAATCCAGACCTTTGAATTCTTGCATCCTCTCCCGTCCATTTATCCCCTCCTACCCCCTTTGTTTCGTTCTTGTTCTGTCTCTCACACACACACACACACACACACACACACACACACACACACACACACACACACACACACACACACACACACACACACATGCGCACACACACACACATACACACACAGTATCAATAGTCTCCATGTTGAATCATACAGAAGGTTCTGTGTGACTCCATGCAGCCCACTCACTTCACTTTTTACACGGAAATCAACTTCATTTAAAAAGGTTTAGTGCTAGACCTCAGCAAATAGCCTACATGCAAAGCTGCTGACACTTTTCCACTCTAGGATTATGTGCTGTATAATTTAAAAGATGCACTCCCAGCAGTTTGAATACTGAAGTATTTGTGGTCTCTCTCGGTGAACCAGAGGTTCCTTAATCTCTTGGATAGCTGAAGTTCTTGGTTATGTTCGCCAGGCAAATATTGAGAAAATAAATGAAGTCTAAAGGTAAATATTAGTGTCTGGAGACTACCTCAAAGTGTATAAACGACATCAAGGGGGCATGAAGGCATTTCAGCAAAGCTCTACATGTTAATGTATTAATTTATGCTCTTATTCCTCTGTATATCCCAATAGACTCCACATTAGCTAACACTTGCCTATGTGGCATATGTGACTCATTTAAAAAATGTATCAGCAAAAATGTAAAGTGGTTTCCCCATTTATATACCTGCTAATAGGGTAACGTAAAAGACTAAATCTAATTTTGGCTCAGATCCAGGGTGTTGACGCCTGTATGGTTAACACACAGCCCTATTTACTATTCTGAGTTACTGGGGAGACTCACTGGAGAGAGAAGGGAGGAGTGAGGTACACAAGACAGACAGAAGTAGCCAGAGGGAAGTTAGAGCAGCTTTGCCTTCAAAATAAAGGCTTCTTTTAGTCAGCCATGTCAGAAGTAGTGGCTTACTCTGATTTGTCTGGGGTTAACCTTTACTATCTATTGTAATCGCACATCGTTCTTGGAAGTGTGGTACAGCTAAGTCTCTGTGGCAAGTGTTTTTATAGGCTACACTAAGTTATGGCAAAGTCGCTGAATATATTCGTTTACAACCAGAACTCAAAACAGTTTAAATCTACTGAACACAGTGGGTGGGATTACTTAGATTTACTCAAACACGTTACTTAATTTTGAGGTACTTACTTTACTTGAGTATATCTATTTAATGCTTTTTATACTGTTTTACATTTCATAGGAACATTTTGTACTTTTTACTTCACTATATTTATATGATAGTTACTTTGCAGATTAAAGGTACATTGTGGAGCTTTTTACCACTAGGAGCCCTAAAAAGCAAGTTTTTATAAGTGGGTCCCCAATTTTTATTTTTGTGCATGCAGACGAGGATGCACATGCACACGCATAACAGCCAAGAAACTCTGCAAAGCAACAGTACAGGGCAAGAAGAAGAAGATTTTTAGCAACTAAAAATCATTGTGTATTATATACCAGACCCAAATATGGCTCCTTTTCAGTCCAATAAGAATTTCTCGTCTGGCGCATGGGACAAAACAAGTTTTTTAGCTTCCAGGTTTACTTCCTGGTTATGAGTCCCACTGAATATGCGCTGTAATGTTAAACATCTATGGTGAGTAAAGCTAAATGTAAACAGAAACTCTGTTTACAAGAAAAATCCTCTTAGCATCTTTAAGATTTTGAATTTATGAATTATATATTTCAAATATATATATATATATATATATATATATATATATATATATATATATATATAAATAATATAGCCTACATGATGTAAATGATAATCATTGTTATAGATTAAACCAGCCAACACTATACAAAGCAGTACAACTGGCTGAATAAATCAGCTACAACATTAACATCCTGCTTATACATCAATAACAATAATAATAAAATGACTGAGAATTTAGAAAGTGAAATTACTTGTGATGGAGTATTTTTATACTGTGGTATTACTAGGCTATTTTTATTTCTTTGACTTACTAAATGTTTGTTTTTTTCGCCACTGACTAAAGCTTTGGGCAAACCAAAATGTCATGTTGAGTTACTCATAAATATAAATACTATAGAGTCTAACCTGATCCCCCTGAGACAAGTCCCTTTCCATGACATGACGTTTTAAAGAAAATCATTTTAATTTGAAACTTTATTTTGAAAGTTTTGCCCGGAAAATTTGTATTTACTTCTCGCGTGCTTGTTATGTGTGTCCTCCTGAGCGAGAGCGAGGAGCGTTTGCATTGACAAGAAGCGTCCAGACGTTGCGCACACGGGCTGAAGTTTAGTTTAACTTCCAGCGTCTCCAGTGACCGAGTGGTTGACCATGCTCAACGAGGAATAAAGAGAAGAAGCAACACAAAAAGCCGGACTGGATGTGACTCATATGAATTATGCTTCTGACTTTAATTTACTGAGTGGGAACGCGCTCGTCTGGGCTGTGGTGGATATATGGTTGACTCAAGAACCCATAACATTTGTGTTATAATTTGCTTCGGGGGAACTAACTAGCCATTGTGATGGAGAGTCGCGTGACATGGATGCTGTTGTGTGTGCTCCTGCGGCCGCTGGCTACACAGAACCCCGCACCTGAAGGAGGTAAGCCCCCTCACATATGGACACTATTGATCCAATAGAATCCAAATTACATTTTTATATTATCATAATAGAGACACATGTGCCAGAAATAGATTTGGAGGACATGACTTAAAGTATACATTTAAATATAAAAAATGTCAAGACCAATTATCACTTTAAATATACCCAATATCTTCTCAGTCATTACACAACTTTTCCCCCAGTTAATAAAAACATAATTTAAATGCATTGGTGGCGCATAATATTAGATGTAGCTACTTTTCCATTATAAACTGATGCTGCTGCAGGAGGTGGAGGGATTGTCTGAGCTCAGGGTGGATCAGGGTTGGGTTGATATTACACCAATGTTCTCAGTGAAATGGCACGACTCCAGGTATTGCATTGTATGCTGATGAAATCCCACAGCCTGGGGCAGGGGTTCCCAAAACGGGGTGAACATGAGGACTTTGGGTGCTCCCCATATAACGGACACACAGACAGACACACAGACACACACTCACACACACACACACACACACACACACACACACACGCACACACACACACACACACACACACACACACACACACACACACACACAAAGGATTGAATTCCCAGATTATTGTCTGCTGTCAACAGTAGTGGTTTCCAAGGCAAGGACAAAGCAGATCAGTCTCCAGATCAACTGAGAAATAGTAACAGTTTAATTATTATGTCATTCATTAAAGTAATAATATAATGAAAAAAGAAAACTAAGAGTAAGAAGGACTGATCTGCAGTTTTCTTTGACTAAATAATTTGTGTGATAGAGATATGAGGCTCACTAAGATCTAATAAAAAATGTCTTTCTTTTTCGTACACTGATATAGAGTTGAGACACTCCTCGGTGACTTTATAGGATGATTTTGATATTAATACACGTCTCTCTGTCATCCTCAGTTCTGATCAGTGACGACAGAATAGCAGTTTGATTCAAAACAAATGTTATCATCGGTGCCTTTACACCCTGTGGTAAAGCACATGACCATGAAGTGTTCGAGAGCTAAACTTGGTGGTGGCGACACCCTGCCGAGTCTGTCAGTGAGAGCGGCTCTTAAGGACTGTGTTAACATAGTAGCTAGTGAGTTAGATGCTGTCTCTTTGTTACTTCCATTAATAGGGACCTGAGGAGACTGAACCAACATAGCTTACAGTAATTGGGCTTTTTCTAAGTGCACTTTCTGTTATTACTGTCATCCTTATGATCACCCCCAACAACCCACAGCTTCAGAAAAGGAAGGTGCATGTTGCCCAATGTACGTTAGTTGTCTGGCTTTGTAAGCTCCTCTGGACTTGAAACGTTTAAAGGGAAAGTTCTTTAAATACTCTATTCATCAATCTATATTGTTTTGGTGTGAGTTGCCGAGCACATAATCTACATAGTTCAGGCTTGATTGTGCATGTGTCAGTGTAAGACTCCCATGCAATGTTCCCATGTGTTCAGTAGGTTGTGTTTTACTAGGAGGTTTGACAATTAATCTTTCCTCAAGTGCTAGTAGTCCGCCAATAGATCCCATTTGTCGTGCGATCGATAGCAGCAGGCCGCATTTAAGCTTGTCTTCTCTCTAGATAATAACAGTGAAGTCAACTCTGATCTCCAGACATCAACATGTGGTTTTCAGATAAAGACATACCTGCACACAGGTAGAGGTAGGGGGGCTGCGATACGGAGCGGCCCCCTCGCTCCAAAGTCCAAACAACCTGACAGATGTGAGAAATTCTTTAGGCTGATGGAGAGAAAGGCAGCGAGCGTGCGCGTCTACATGCCTCGCTGCATTCTCACCTTTCAACACCGTAGTCCTATAAACACCTCACCTCATGTGTTAAACATTCAAGTATAAAAAAAAAAGAGGCATCCAAGGAAAATAATAAAAGTGTCTAAGTTGATGCTGTAATTGCAGTCTTATTAAATCACAGTAACCCAGAGGCAATGTAATCTCTCACACTTTATTTGCTTCTCTCTTCAACCCTAGATCTGAGATTTTAACAGCGGGTGTTATTTTCTCAGATGAATGCACAATCTGCAACTAAATATTGCTTTTAGATTCTGTCTTTATTACTGCAGCTTCTTTCTTCCCCTCTCTGCTCTGTATATGGCCATTCAACATTCCTCCTCGTCTCTCACATGGAACTGCCAGTACTCCCCCCCCCCCCCCCCCAGCCTCGCTCCTTTTAACGCCATTTATTTCCCCTTGTCCCACCTTCTCTCTCCATTCCCTCTCTCGCTACAGCTGAAGCCCAGAAGCTACTGTTCTCCCTCCTGTCCTCCACTCTTGGCATTCACTTTTAACTTTGCCTCTGTTGTGAAATATGGAACATTTTGGGGGGGGGGGGGGGAATCAACTCTGTGCTCGGTGCTTGCATGCCTTTCATCCAAGCACAATGTCGTTTGTAGTTCCTCTGTTTGTTTTGATTTCTTCTTATCTTCACTTGCTTCTGACTCTTTGCTGCTTTCATGAAATATCCCTTATAAATGTTGTGTGACTGTGTTGTTCCAGAAGCTAGACGGAGAAAGGGAGGGAAATTCCGAAACTGTGCTTGAGTCAGTGAATAGGGAACTTGTGGAAAAAGTTGTGGGAGTAAAAAGGAATCATAGAAGGAGTTCTCACATCAGTATTAAAATAAATACATACTGAATTTGACTTCTTGATTTGCATATAAATGACTATATTGATCTTTCTTTCTTCTCAACAGTGCTGAACTGCTGCGAGGGCGACGTCCTCTTCTTAGTGGATTCCTCAGGGAGTGTGTCGTCCTACGAGCACTCCCGCATGCTCACCTTCCTGTCCGAGCTCCTCCTCCCCTTTTCTCTGGGAGAGGACCAGGTGAGGGTTGGACTTCTGCAGGTGGGCACCAAACCACGCCTCGAGTTTGGCTTCAACACCCACAGCACCCAAAGTGGCTTACAGGAGGCTTTGAGGCACATCAAACCTCTCAGGGGGGACACCAACACGGTGGAGGCACTGAGAATGGCAAAGGAGAGTGTGCTGAGACCCGGAGCAGCAGACGGGGCCAGGGCGGGGCTCCCGAGGGTGCTGGTGTGGTTGACGGATGGGGTGAAACCAGGTGATGTGATTGGACCAATGGCCGAGCTGCGGGAGCAGGGCGTGGCTGTGCTGGTGGTCTCCACTGGGCATGGCAACTATCAGGTGTTGAGGCAAGTGGTGTCTCCGCCCGTGGAAAGCAACCTGTACTTTGTGGACATCGATGATTTGAGTATCATCACAGAAGACCTGCGGGATGCCATCATTGGTGAGTATGCTATGGGTTAGTTAGCTGGGGATATTTGAGGTTGAAGGTCTGGAGCCTGACTGTGCCACCAAAATAATTATTGATATGCAGTTTTTAACAATAATCAAGTAATACACTCTTTTACAGTCAAGATGGCAGCAAAGATAACAAAAACAGGGATTTGGATGTCAGTTTTTGAGCCATGACAAAGACCAAAATGTGGCCTGCAACAGAATACGTAATGCTTGTTTTCTTTACCTTAGCTGATATCCAGAAATGCCTTTTGCTACTGAAGCTGTTGTTTATCACTTTTTGTCCCTACCGGCCGTTTAAGAGTGTTGAGGAATCAGCAGACAATC
This sequence comes from Cottoperca gobio, assembly GCF_900634415.1. Lineage (NCBI taxonomy): Eukaryota > Metazoa > Chordata > Actinopteri > Perciformes > Bovichtidae > Cottoperca > Cottoperca gobio. The sequence goes on from NC_041361.1 coordinate 18,088,626, forward strand.
ACGGTATTAAACTGTCAATAACGTTTTTCAAAAATAGTGAATCCACAAGAGGTCCCTAAGCATGAAGTCATAAACAAGCACAAATTAGGCTGATGGGTCCAGGAGTTTGCGAGATCAGCTGCGGACAGAACACATGATGATGCACACACGACCAAATGCATGATCTCCCAACAGACTTATGTCTGCCGGAGATAATGATGAATTCATATTTTAGATTTCATCTTTTGTGATTCTATTTGCTCTTGTGCCAAATCAGAGCCCCTGCTGCTGCTTTGTGGGTTGGACTTGTTTGATTTGTAGGTGTGACATTGCTTACATCTTTAAATTACAGCAATTCCCACATTCCCACAATGCAACAAAAAACATAGATGGTCCCGGGCATGTGCTCTACTTTGTAATTGTGCTCTGCACTTTATAGTCAGTTCACTTTATACTCATTACACAGATACATGTATCACATGTCTCTGTGCTCCACCCTGATTCCAAACATGCTCCTGAAGACAGTGTGACTAAATATAAATCCAGGACACTGAGAGTGTCTGTGTGAGTGTGTAGGAGTTACTGTAATGAGAGAGGACCATCTATTAATGGATTAATGATTCGATCCCTGCATCCTCCAACATGTATATATTTATACATATAGACTCACCCACCTCTCTGGCCAGATTAGGTAACTCCCATAACACTCACAAGGGACACCTCAGCAGTTATTCAACGTATACATATTCTTCAGCTGTAAGACATGATGCATAGTATAAATAAGGCTTGTGCACAACAAGGAGCAATGCACCAGTCCTTGCTTAGGATCTGGTTGCAGATATCAATGCCTCTGTGGCATTTGTTATTTTGTTGCAGGGCTTTACTTGGCTGGTTATTTCAAGTTGTCTTATTTTAAGGGCTCTGAGCGCATCCAGAAACCCAAGTCTGTCTACGTGGGTGGCTGTCTGAGGCATTTTTAGCACTCTGTCTAGTTGTCTTCCCTGTCGCCATCCTTTCTCTGCGTTTTTGCAGAATTAGTAGTTCTTTAATTATAATCCTGACAGACCCGTGTGCACACAGTAACCATCTTATTCCTGCTTTGACAGAGATTATCCGAGCTGAGCGAATGAACGTCCGTGACGTCTCCACCAACTCGGCCACGCTCCAGTGGCGACCCGTTCTGTCCGGTTTGAAGGGCTTCTATGAGATTCGCTTCGGCCCGGTTCCAACAGAAGGAGCAGGAGGCGGTGGAGGAGGTGATGGGACCAGTCCGAGCACCAGTGGTAGTCAGTACCAGAGAATAACTCAATCTGCAGATTCCAGCACTACCAGGCTAACAGGCCTGAAGCCTGACACCAAGTACACAGCCACACTGACCCCGGAGTCCAATGATCAAGCATTTAACATGCTCTCCGTCACCTTCCAAACAAAGCCAGGTGGGCTTACATCCCATTTACACATTCTGTCACAACCTGTGCACTTCATTTACTTCCTGCTCTTAATCTTTTCATTGGGTTTGATATAGTGCAAATTAATATGGTCTCAAATGTAACAATTTGCTGCTTTTATTTATTGTATTTCATTGTAAATTGCATATGTTGCCGCTTTGAATTGTTTGACAAGCTATTTGAAGATGTCACCTTGCACTCTTTTATGGCCATTACTCACTATTATTATGTACTGAAGCCATAAGAGGTATGTGAGAAAGAAACATTTTGGAGATCCTTTTTCCTAGTCTGATCGAAATTGTTTTTAGAAATGTAGATAAATGTTTAAAAAACCACCTGTTTCACAGAAAACTAAGAAAGATTATCTTGGCAAAAACATTTAGATAGAAAGATCACCAAAGTTATTTTTCTCTCTTGCTTCCTAGGGCTTCTGTAACAACCTTATATTTTACTGATTTAAAGAAAATCTAAATAATTTGGTAAAAGTAATTATTGTTAAATTGTCAAAGCTCAATTTAAACCAAAATAAATATTTATTTATTCTTCACCTATTATTGTAAACTTTATATATACTGTATATATGTTGAATTGTATGCCTATCTGTAAAACACATTTTCACATTACTGACTAAAAGACTAAAAGACTTAATGCTAGTAATGAACTGGAATTGATCAATTGGAAGTGTACCAATTGAGGAGTGCCTCTATCTTCTCTCTATTCCTTCTCTCCACTCTTAGTTACAAGAAAAGTTATCTTGGGCAGGTTATTTCCTCATGTTATCGTATACTGATTCAGTGTTCTTTCCCCAGAGGTGCTCAGCCCAGCTGTGGTAACGATCTCTGACTCGGGGGAAACCAGCGTTCGGGTGAGTTGGGGTCCTTCTCAGCCGGAGAAGGTTACAAGCTACTACATCGAGTACTCCGCCCTGCCCAGGGGCAAGCTCCACGCTGTCACCGTGGGCCGAACGCAAAACTCCACGCTCCTCAGGGACCTCCAACCAGATACCACTTACTTGGTCACCGTCAGTGCCCGGCACCACTCGGGCACAGAGAAGGCCATGTCTGTCAAAGTGTGCACTCAGGAAGGTGAGCTACATGAAGACAATGCAGTTGAACTTGGTGATCAAGGATCCAGTTAATTCACACTAATCCTAATCAGACAATTACTTGCAGTTCGATTCAGGTTTGATTACTCCAAGGCCAGTTCTGAGCAGCAAGAGGAGCTTGAGCCAATCACATTTTTCTACCGTGCGATTTCTATTAAAGCATTTCTGTTTTCCTTTGGCCTCTACTTTTTTTTCACTCCTCTTACTTATCCTCTTCTCTAAAATTCTCATTTCTTTTGAAATATGCTCTAACTAAGATCGTTGTGGTCTTCATTTCCAGTGACTCCAGCCCTGACAGACCTCCAGCTGACCACAGTGGGTAGTGACTCAGTGCAGGTCGACTGGAAGAGCAACTCAGGTGGTCTGAGGGGCTACTGGCTCACCTGGGAGGGACAACAAAGCTCTATCTCTGGCCAGCGCTCCTCCTTCTATCTGCCACCCGACTCTCTGTCAACGCGCCTCACACATCTCCCTCCAGCAACTAGAGTGTGCGTGTCACCCATTTACCGGTCGGCACGAGGAGAGGGACTGTGTTGCACGACGCAGTTCCATTCAGGTGAGCGGTGACAGGGGATGCGTCCATTTCACGCAATGAGGTGAATAGTTGGGTTGATATATCTTTATTTTATAAAGTATCGACCAAACTAACTTCACTTCACTATTCTGGGAGTAGTTTGATAGTGTGGGAAATGTAGTTATTCGGCCAATGCGTTCCACCTCTTTTCTTTTGTCTTTATGTCTTGAAAATACTAAAAGTCAGAAATATGTGTTTTTGTAATTTGTGTGTAAAGACCCTTTGAACAGAAATGTGTTTGTCTGATGATAGTGTTCCTAGATACAAGATTCATAACACTTTGAATCGTTCCCATTTAATGTTTCAACTGTTGTTTTCCAACTCCTGCCTTTTAGACGCATTAGCATATGGCTACCAGTCATAGCACCCTGAGTTACAAGTGCACCTTACCAAACATGGAGGGACGATGGCGAGAAGAATGCTGACTTTCATCCATAATTCTTTTCCGTGCCTCTCCCCTCTGTGGATATGATCCAGGAGAGATGTGTGGCTTGGCTTACTGAGCACTCATGTGGAAGCCATAGACACTTAAGAGTGGTCTAGGACATTACGGCAACATGTTGACTGCTACAATCTGCAACACAGCGGACAATTTTCTTTTCTATTTCCTTTGTCTCTTCTTGTTTAAGCCTTTAGCAAATGTATAATGTTTCAGTGTAGAGACATAAGTGTGAGATAAAGACATTTCTTGGTTCTGTTTTGCAGATACAGAGCAGCGCATGTTGGGAATGTTGGATGTTTTATGTGATTTGTTTTGGAGAAAGGCTTTGCACCATATGTGGGACTCATGCCCAAATCTGCATTTTATTTTTTAAATCCTGCTAACACACAGACAACATCTGACTTACATTTATAATGAATACTTATGAATTGTACTTCTCTTTCAGCACATGTTTCACACTTGTGGAGTGCAAACAGGGAATGTCAACGTGAGGTCTCTAATAACAGGATTTTCAGGATTATATTAAATTTGAAAGAAATTACGAATAGACCATCCACATGTCCTGAATGTGTGTAACTGAGAGCAGCCTTGTTTTGGTCTCTGGACATAGATCCATCATTCATATTTATTAATCAAGAATCATGTAAGTATGATAATTAAAAGTATTTACAGACAGGCTGTTTACATATTAAGACTTAACGTTTTTTTAAGCAAGTCTCTGCTGCCACCTACTGAAACGATCCTTACTGGTTTAGAGCTGATCTTTCACTGTTATCCTCTCAGAGCAAATGTATTGTTTAATGTTTGTTGACCACTATTTGAAATTTAACATGAGCTTGCAATAAAGTCCTTTAATAATTTTGTTTATATTAATTGTATTTTTATTTTTTTATTAATTATGGTATAATCTAGCATTATGGACTGAGATTAGGGTTAAATGTTCTGATGAATAGCCTTTTTTAAATGGGGCATACATTATTATTTAGCAGGCAGAGTGGATCTAATGAAAGATTCGTTGGAGAAGAATATTAGGGACTAAATAAATATGTTTGCCTCCTGCTTCAATTAAGACCATTCTTTTTCAAATCTGTTTCTTGCAAGTCCCCATACTTTTTGTAAATACAATACTAAACCAATAAAGCCCCCTTTAAACCACTTTCTGACAGAACTGTACAGTATAGGGGCTATTTTATCAAGAAATACAATATTAATAACACCACCAGTTTCCAAGAAAATGTAGTGTTTGCAATTTTAGTTTATAATTCCTTCCAAATTCTCGGAAAACACAGCATTTTAGTTCCCCTTCAAGTTGTGTCTAGTTTGGCGAACGGTATAAACAAACAGTAAACATAAACAAACAGACTGACATGGGACGGGTACCCTGTTTTTTTGGTGAGTGACAATATGAAACATTTCTGTATCAAGGCTTCCCCCTACAGGTGAATAAAGTGAGTTATGTTGATAAACATTGGTGGTTAATTTGTAAGTCTTCTCTGAATTAAAGATATTAAGTACAGAATTTGAATTTTAAGAATGTTAACCCATATAGGTCTAAATACTGGATCAAATACAAGTATCGCAATTTTTACTGTATCTTGTTGCCTTTTAAAGAACATTTTAACCAGGAAAGCCTTTCT